>NC_044496.1:17848771-18148771 GCF_902362185.1 Chanos chanos
AGATGTTTAATGGCTGTCTGTCTTCAGGGTGCGCTCTATACATGACCTTGAGTATATGTGTGTGTGTGTGTGTGTGTGTGTGTGTGTGTGTGTGTGTGTGTGTGTGTGTATGCGCGCGCGCGCGTGTGTGTGTGTGTGTGCGTGTTTGTGTGCGTGTGTGTGTGTGTGTGTGTGTGTGTGTGTGTGTGTGTGCGTGCGTGTGCGTGTGTGTGTGTGTGTGTGTGTGAGTGAGTGTAGATGGAGAGTTTTGTCTGTGTTGATTATCTGCTCATATCATTCATTATCTATGAAGTGCTCTCAAGGTCATAGGGCTGGAAATTTAATTATGCTGCTGCTTTATTAAGTGGCCCATTTAAAAATGCTGAATCGCAGTAATTAATTTGGGGGGTGGTAGACCCAGGGGAAATGATCGTTTTTCTTTGCTCCTCCCCCAAGAGTGTGTGAGTGAGTGTAAGGGGGAAAGAGAGAGAGAGAGAGAGAGAGAGAGAGAGAGAGAGAGAGTTGCCCGTGTGTCTCTGTGTCTGTGTGTGTGTATTATGCTCTGTGTCTGACAACTGTCTTTTATGTTCTCAGAATAAAGGGCAGCACTCCTGCTGCTCTCGGTGAAAGACAGCCTTGCTCATCAACACTGTACACCTAATTGAAGATCCAAGCTGTTCAGGAAATTTGAAGAAAACTCAGTGAATACATTTCCGTCTAGCTGAGCATAAAACCTTGCGGCGCTTGAACAAGCGTTGGTACTTGGACATACACAGGGCATGAATAGACTATATGATATATATTTAGTAAATGTTTCACCACCTAAGAGATGAAGATACTATTAAAATTTTTCTCAAGCATAAAGGATTCAGTACAGTGACCATCAGTTTCCAAGAGGATTTATCTTACAGTAGCATACTGTGGTCAGTTACCATCATGCAAACAGTAAAAGTGTATTTATTGCACTTCCACACATCAGCATGACAGACTTAACATACTTTATAGTTTAGACATTATAAAGAAGAGGAGACAGATGAAGGAACCCATTTTTCCTGCTGTCAGTAGATGTGAAAGTTTTGAATAATGTTGTTTCTACAGGGACTTCAGGCCATAGCCTTACAGCGTTGGCAAGAGACAGGTCTGATACTCCGAGCTTGCAAACCCCCAGCTGCAGCAAAGAAATACAATTGCTCAGACGGGAAGATCTGCTCATCACTCACAGGACTAATGAGCCATGATGTGACCCAGCGCAGATTATGATGTCTGGAAGGGGTTTGTTTTGGTCAGAATCTCTCTAGTTCGGTTTACCTATGCTGGATTCAGCAGGGCTGGGAGAGGTTCATGATGTGGGTGTGACTTAAAAAGCATAGTTTGGTGTAAACTGGAGTAAAATGTGAACGACACGTGCACTCCAGCTCATTAACACTGACCGTAACTGAAAGACATCCCACGAGATGCTGAAATGTTAGAAATATCTAATCATTTAAATATGTTTTTACATTTTGCAGTTACGTTAGCACATTGACCACAGTGTTCTACTGTAAAATAAATCTTGTTGCAAAGTGCTGGTCACGGCACTGAATCCTTCACATTTGAGAAAACCTTAATGATCTTTAAATGTCTTGGTTGGTACAGCATTTACTGTATACGCTATATACTTTCTGCATACATAGAGCTGAGAAAAACAGCAAACGTCAGAGCAAAGTGTTCAAGTGAGCTGTTTGTAGTTAATCATATTGGGGCATGATAATGAGATAATTAACTAAGCATATCGACGACTCTGGGGCATACTTGTGTTAATTGTTCCCATTGGCTTAGGTAATTATTTGTTTGCAGATTAGATTATCATCTGACTGAAAATGTTCCTGATGAATAGTCTAATCATCAGCATTAAGCACTCCTGTCTTTAACACAGAGCTCATTATATAGCTGTGATTTAGTTATAAACATCTCACATCATGTGCAATGGGTAGACAGTTTGTTTTAAGAGGACAAGGATGAGTCAAATAACAAGTAACACTCTTAAAAGGTATAAAACAGAGGCAAAGATGCTATTCATGATAAAGAAATTCATTAGAGCACCTTCAGTCAAACATCCACACACTGTTGTAAAGTGAATTGAACTTGAATTTATTTCTTATTTATTTAGCAAAGGACTGAGTTATATACTATCTCTAGGTTACTTTTGTAACTTATGTGAATTCTACACTACTTTGACAACCTTTCTTTGTCATTGCAGTCTTTTTCAAAACTGTTTCCTCATTTGTACAAATAAATATTCAATCTATTCCTAAATATTCATTCAATTTCATGGTTTTATGCTTCTAAAATTCTTTTGTTTAAACCTGTTACCTGTTTTGTCCTTAATAATGATGCGCTCTTCTTAAAATTTAAATAAAACAAAGAGCACAAATATATCAAAGACTATCAAGGAGTAAAGGAATAAATTAATAAAGTAACAATTTATTATTGCACTAATCAGTGAAATTGAGATCCCCCATTAGATGGACTCTTGTACAGTATGAAACCTTTTGTCTTGTATAGTATGAACTTTTGTCCAGTTTTCAGTGTATTTTAGTGCTGATGTTTCCTGTTGTTGCAGGCATAACAGCGGTTGTAAAAAAGTTTCCTTTATAATGTGATGTGGAATCTGTATCTCATATATCAGTACTGTCAGGGGAATTATGAATATGCTTATAGAATACAAAAAAGTTCTGCTGCTCTTTTGTACTTAGCAACGAGAACACAGACACAGATTCAACACAACAACAACAACAACAACAACAACAACAATAAACATGTAAAACCACCTCTACAAAATACAGGCAGCAATAGGTAGGGCAGCCCACGAGGCAATGTTTTAACATTTTGAATTTCACCGAAGGACCATACTAAATACTATTTCCTTTCAATAGGATTATTTGTTTTCTGATCCTCTTTATGATCTCTGCCCAGCTGTAATAAAAAGACATGACACATTTGGAAGGACAAATTCGCTGTGAAGATATGCATTTACAAGTTGTTTCAGTTGCTGTTATTAAAGGAAGGCTTGACATACGGAAATTTAACATGTTTCAATTAAATTATGAGAAGTGAGATTAAATAAAATTGTTAAAATATTTAAGATGCCAGAAAATAAATAGATAAATACATCAAATAAATCTCTAGCACGTGGACAAAGTCTAGAAAAATGTGTTATCGTTCGTGCTTTTAGATTTCCTTGGTAATTCAGTTCGACATAGCAATTAAATGAAAGGAAAAGCTCCCATTTCCAGATGTTTCTCAGTATCCATCATCGTTTATAACTCGGCATCCTCCAGTGCGCACAAACACATGAGCACGAGGAGATGAATAAGCTAAACGAACGCAATTACTTTAACGCAAGGAAAACAGAGTCATTGATCAATTTTAATAGTTTGGTTTGTGTTGAGCCCACACTGCCTCAGTGTATCCAAATAATTGCATACCTGCTTTTGTATTTACAGTGTACCTTATTTGCATTCTCTTAAAAAATGAAATCTATGCAGAAACATGTCATTTTAAATCTATTTCTAAACATCTCCATCCATTACCAAACAATAATTTGTAATAGTGGAACATTGAAAGTGCTTTACAGAATTTCAGTAAAACAATAATTTATCGACGTATTTGTGCGTGTAGATGCTTATTCAAGCAACTACCGCTGGCATCTTCATTTGTCTGTATATAATTTTATTAATGAATAATCGAATTGCCCTGTATGCGTAGCCTTGCCGTGTCTCTAAGGCTGCGCAAGACAAACCGTGGGTTGATGCTAACTTGCCAATGGTACCTATAAACTGCCACAGAAAATATAACACAATTCATGTTTGATAAGACTTCGGCCAAAAACAGCGAATGCAAATCAAATCAGTTATTAGGATAGGTAAACCAATGATAATAAACTATACGTATCTATAATAACATCCAAGTTTTTAAAAAAGGCTTTAAAAAGAACCACTCATAAACAATGCATCCCACGTTTATAAGACGTTAGGTAGTTCTGCACTCTAAATATCGAATTATCTCCTGTATGAAATAATAATTTCAAGTTAATCTAAACTAATATCGAACATGACTGCTGACTTATCAATTATAAACATTTCAGTAAAACCTCACTGGCCCTTATTAAAGAGTTATCGTGGCATGAAATTGTTCCTTTTCCAACTTGCTTTTTTTAAGAAATCCTTGTAATCTGCTACCACCTACTGGCGTTATGGAGCAACTGACTGAACTTTTTTTAAATGCTTCCTCAGTAGCCTGTGCCCTTCAACTGAACAC
Source organism: Chanos chanos (assembly GCF_902362185.1). Taxonomy (NCBI): domain Eukaryota; kingdom Metazoa; phylum Chordata; class Actinopteri; order Gonorynchiformes; family Chanidae; genus Chanos; species Chanos chanos. Next base: position 17,853,050 of record NC_044496.1, read on the forward strand.
GTTGGCAAGTTAGCATGTAAATATTATTCACTAGCAGACTGGATAGCCATGACTGTAAAACATTATGAATAGTATGGAGAGTATCACCCTATTTGCTACCGCATACTGGGGAATTGGATTGCCTCAGTAATAAAAAGTTCTGCTGTCTTGATAATATGCACATTGAAAATCCTTTCCTCACTGTCCGCACTATTTGTCCTTGTGGCATTCCGTAGTGCGATTTCGGCTCAAGAAATTCGGGGAAGTGAAAAGAAGGGAATATCTGTAGCTTCGGTGTATAAACGAGAGTTGATAACTTGTCTACAACTTATCAGATATTATTCATTCGACAACCACAATGGCGTATCAGCTTTACAGAAATACGACGCTAGGAAACAGTCTCCAAGAGAGTCTCGATGAACTGATTCAGGTAAGATTCTGCTGTTAAACAAACAGGTTAGCTGAGTAGCTAGCTGTAGTTAATTTATCAAGGTACTTTAGCTCAACAAGCTTCAAAGGCAGTAGACATTGTTACACCTTCATTTACTCAATGTTCGGCACATGTATCCGATTTCGCTGAAGTACTCGTGTTCAAAACTTTGTCATTGAAGAAGATAAATCATCGACCTCTGGGAATTATCGTCAGGAAATCTGAGTAGCATTAACTACTAACGCTAGCTTTCCAAGAATTAACTTAGCTGTGTGAAGATCTGGAATTTCAAGACCAAAGTCTCACTAGTTCATACATTGACTAGCTGTCTAAGATTGCGAGTAGTTACGTGCAGTGTTAATGATAATTACCTTATCGTTAAATAAGCAACGGTCGGCACACCAAAAAGATTTGCTAACATCATAGCCTGCTTTATTGCATCTCAGAATCAAGGGCGATATCTCACCAATAGTGATTCATTATCAAGTCACAGCTGAGCGTTAAATTGCTACGTGGTCGAGCCGAATAAGTTGTCCGTTTCTGAAGCTGAACCTAGTTTGTGGTCAAAATGATTTTGCATCGGTTTAACTTCTATAGTGCCTTCGGATGAGGCTAACGACACTCTCCAAAGTATTGTACAGTCTATTTCTACAAGGAATATCAAAGGTTTTTGCCCCCCAAATGAATGCAGATCGTAATATAGACTACATTTCATTGTATTTCTGGAGCACATTGTTGGTATGGATAGCGAGGTGCTTGACCCACCATCAGACCAACTCATTAATCAGCTTGTACAACATTATCCAGCTTCTGCTGCACATGTGTAGCTGCCATATGCTATGTCTGCAGCTGATTGCACCTTGGTTTTACCTCAACCTGTTCAGTTTGAGTGCAAATACATGTCAGTGATGAAACTCAAGCTGTATTAAGTTTTTTTTTTCTCGAGAGGATGAGCAATGACCCTTACTGATTTACATTTTCCCCCAGACTCAACAGATTACCCCACAGTTAGCTCTGCAGGTACTGCTTCAGTTTGACAAAGCCATCAATACTGCTCTGGCCAACCGGGTGCGCAACAGAGTGAACTTCCGGGTGAGTGCTGAGTCCTGGTGGAGTTTACATTACAGGTGTTTGGCACTGATAACGAATGAAATGCTTAATACAGCAGTGATGATTTATGCTGCATGTTGCTTGGCCTTTGCATATGTGGTATTATTTGATGTTAATTACCCTGTGACCCTCTGTGGATTGTTGACTAATAGCACCTGCTTTTCTTTTCTTTCTGGTGGACAAGCCACTTGTGTCTGAGATTTTAAGATTTGAGATTCATAATTTTCACCATGTTTTACCTATTTAGATGGTGGTTTAATGCGTTCCACAAGATTTGACAGCTGAGTTACTGCATGCTCACAGTCGCGTTCACTTTGTGAAACACAGTCATAGGAACGCGACAAGTCACGTTTGCCCAAAGTCACCAAAGCTTTTACACAAAATCACCAAGCCAGTCATCTTATTATACTTTCATTTGAGAGATAAAACATCAAGATGACAACTTCAGTATAAACTGTGAAGACACACATTGTTTAGTTTGTCATACATATTTCAGAGGAAGCCTTCAAATTTGATTGGTAAAACTATATTACATCGGTGTGTCATTATGCAAATATATATGTGCACAGCAGAGTAAGTTTGTAAGCAGGGTACCCCAGTAACCTCGTTCAGAGTAAAAGTAATGTGCTTCAGTGCGTGTCGTTCTACAGTTGAGGGACAAACAAGATGTACCATGTTCTAATTTTGTGGTATCTTTCAGTTTCATCTTTCAGCATAGCTGGCAAGGAAACTACAGGCTTTGATCAGTAAAGCATAAAAGCTGTGATAGGCAAGTGTAGCTTACAAACTTACTTGGCTTCCACATGAGGATGCTAATTTTAATATGTTTAAACTCAGCAATCAAATTAAGTTTCAGCACATCAAACACACATCTATTGACTTGTACAAAGGTGAGGACATGTCGGTGAAAAATGAAAACTTTTCTGCAATGTCATTTTACATTTAGCCTGGCACCACAGAGGACTGTTGCTTTGCCAGTAATCACAAATATAAGCCTCTCTGTTTCTTGTTTGTTACTTTCTCTCCTTATTACTCATGTTGACTCAACACATTGAAGTATTCACGACTCTAACTGACTGCACAAAAACAAATATTTGGTTGTGGAGACTGTGTTCTTTGTGACTAATTATTGCTGTTCTCTGCCCGACCTCCAGGGGTCGCTGAATACATACAGATTCTGTGACAACGTGTGGACGTTTGTTCTGAATGATGTGGAGTTCCGAGAGGTCACTGACCTGGTGAAAGTGGATAAAGTTAAGATTGTGGCCTGTGATGGAAAAAGTAAGAGATTCATGATATTTATACTGTGCTGAGTGTAAACATACATATCCTGTAAGGGCACACTGAGTACAGAAGTGCATCACACTCTGTCTGATGTCTCAGCAACAAACACTAGGTTAAATGACCAGGTTCATCATGATTAAAGAAAATTGTGTGCAAGAACAGCATTTTTATCGTGGTCAATTGATTTCTTAAGTGTACAGATGTAACCCTGAGCCCAGCGTCCGTAGATCACTGAGGGGGAAAAATAAATCTAATTTCTAACTGTAAAACAAGAAAAAGTTTAGATGGCCAAGGCATGTGTGTAATCTTGAGAAAATGTCTTATGTTTGTTTATACATATAAACTAACACTGTTTTGTTAAAAAAAAAAAAAAAAGTCAAGGTCCGGTTGATCCATGTGATGAAGTGGCCCTGTTTTATAGAGGCTTAAAGCCTTGAGTTATTTTCCATCTGCTTTTGTCTAAATCAACCTAAAGAAGAGCAAAGCAAAACAAGCTTAAATCAGCATGTCTCACCACACACAAGCCAGTGACAAGAACTGCAGAAACCATGTATGGTTTTAGTGCATTATTCAGTCTATGATTTTTTTTTTTATATTCCTAAAATACAGACAAGTAACGTGAAGTTGTAGTGCAGTTTGTTTTGATAATGCTGTGTTATGTTTTTCTGACGCCTCCTCCTGCTCTGTTGTAGACACTGGCTCTAATGCAGCAGAGTGAGAGAGAGATGAAGAGGAAGAGGAGTACCATGCTGACTGAGAACGTGGAGGTGAAGGACGACCACACACAGACAGGACTGTGTATATAGTATTATTTATTTACAGAGGACGGCACTCGGTCCTGCTTCACTGCAGCCGGATACGCGGCACATTGGGAAGAGCATGGACCAGTCAAGGCCTTGAATATCATGGCATTTTTATATATTATGTCAAACTTTCATAGTTATCTTGTCTCCCCATTTACTACTATTTTGTTTGAATCCCTTAATAAACTTGTTTTAAAAGGAGATGTGTGACTTTTTTTCTTTCTTTTTTTTTTTGCTTGCAAACTCTTCTGTTAGACCTTTTAAATGGGAAATGGTTTAGGAATCTCCATCATGATTCATTGTGAAGGGGTATTAAATCAAGGTCCTGCCTTGACCTGTCTTGTGTACTGGATTATTCATGGATAAAATGACTTGCAGAGTATTTCTAAGCATCAATTTATTTCTATAAAAAAGATCCAGCAATGCTAACAGCAAGCCACTTGCGTTCCCTGAATTTGTAGCACTACTTTGCTAACTGGAATGTTATACTTAAAATGTAAATGGGTATGGCTGTTGAAGGTGCCTCACAGGAGATAATACTAGCATTAACATGATTTACAAGTTGGTTCCATTTGTGTAACACAATCTCCTAATATGCAGTGGGACTAAATTTAGGAAAACAAAAGACAGTCTATTGAGTTTATACCCACAGTTCCATGCATGTAATGATATAGGCTATCAGTAAACTCTGTTAATTTAAGCATCAAACAAGATATATCATATTTGGTCTCTGTATGAATTTATATGCGTCTTAAAATGACTTGGCTAAATGGGAAATTTTTCACAGTATATCACTGCTAATGTGTGATTTTATATGTGGCATGGATGATAAAAACTACAGCGTAACATTTGGAGATATTCAGTTCTAACACCTTTTTTTATACTGAACAGAAACTCCACACGTGTTACCACACAGTACTTCCATTTCTTAGTGCTACCCAAATCATACTCCCAACAGTCTAGTGCTTTTATTTAGCATTTAAAGCCTTTTTGGTCTGACTTTTACCAAAGTAGATTTACCTTCAATCACCATTTATTAAATCTCTTGCATTAAAGAGCATCGCTCATAGGAGCAACTCCATTAAGCCTGATTACACACACAGGGATACTGCACGGGGGTCTGTCAGCCTAACGCTGGTCAGTCGGACTTTTCTCTTTATCTCTTACTGTCTCTCCCTCAAACAAGTTTGCCTGTGCCCCAGCTTCCAGCTGGACCTCTCTGCTGGTTCACTGGTCTTTTTATGTGAGTGTAGAACTAGGTCAGGAGACAAATGTTGGCAGGATATCTGAGCAGGTAGATAAGGAGAGGGGTTTGGCTCTGTTGCCATGGACAACAGGATCTTGGGTGGGAAGAGGGGCAGTGGTTCCTTTAAACGATCTTCCATCAAAAGGACCTCCTCAGGCTCTCAGAAGGTAAGAGTCCAAATCCTCAACCCTAACTTTCCTCACTGGCAACAAGTGCCTCTCTGTCAGAGCATGAGATAGGCAGAGACAAGAAATCTTTGTCTGAATGTCACGTTGTGTACTCTTAGGAAATTTAGATAGATGTTAAAACAAAACAAAACAAAAAAAACGCTTCACTTTTGTCATAGCAGTACTTTTGAACAAGGATAGTATTTTGGACAAAAAGTGACACTTTAAATCAATGTTAACATGGTCTTTGAGAGTTAAAAACCAGAAATTAAAAGCATTTGATGTGATCATAAATTTCATCACATATGTAGATGGTTTCAGACTGTAGCATACCACAGAGATATGTTTATTCTGTTTACCGGGAGAGTAATATATGTTGACATTCATACATACTCGGGACCTGATCTCAGTATTGTCCTTTAATCTCTGGTAATGGCTCAGTGAAAACTGCAGCACAGACAGCTTAGTGCTTCATTCACTCTAATACTCACTCTTGTGTGATTAATGCAAAGTACTATATATGGTTTCAACATGCTCACAGAAAAACACAAACATTTTGGTTTTATATCTGCCTTTTGAAACATGCCTTGTAAAAAATTTAAAAAGTAGAGAAGCTTCTTGTATTTGTGCAATACAAAAAGTCAAAATTGCATTTTTGAGGAACTGCAAAAACAGGTGTTAAAACAAAATCGTATTTTTGAGGAATTGCAAAAACAGGTGTTCAAACACAAATGAACAACGTCTCACTTACACAAGAAGGTTATATTTAGGGTATGTTGATAAATTCAAATAACTATGATTTTTTTATGAGGGGATCTCTAAGATAGTTGCTTAGCAATCAGCTAACTTGATGTGCCGAAGACAGACACATCTTAAGAATTAGATACCATGTTTACCTAAAATTTTTATGTATGTTTCTGCTCTTGTACATATACCTGTTGTGCACTAGTTTTAAGTGTTTGTCAGTCTCTCTGTGCTCCATACATAAGCCCATATTGACTCTATTAATTAAAGGGAAATGTAATTACAAATTATCACGAACAAAAGTCATGAAAGAACTTTTTCATGGGAAAGTAACAGAATGGTTCTTTTAGGCCATATTCAAAACCTAGATATTTATTTTTCATTTATTCTTTTAATTTTGTCATTAAATGTATATATAAACAAAGGCAGAAATCTTTGTCTACAAAGCCTACAAGGACAATATTTCTATGTACAACCCTATATTTGGTTATAAAGTGCAAGACAAAAGGGGAGACAGAAAGTATTTGTATTAAGTGCATGTCAGTGTTTCAGTGCAATACATTGCATTATGTCAGAACACTCTGTGAACATGTCCTAACCTTATTCTATCCTAACCCCTCCAGTCTCTAGCCTATTGTCATTTGGTGGCTTCTTCAGCTGAAACCCACTCTCTGCTCCTCTGCTTTGAGAGAATGTAAAGAATTACATTTTGATGAGAAGACATCACAGTGGCCTTTTCAACACAGACATTCCAACCCAGAGTACAGCAGCTGTAACCAGAACATAATAAGCATGTTGCATTGGTCAGGTTTTACAAAAACTCATTTCAGCCACAGACTTTAACTTTTAATGAGGCTTATATAAAGCCTGTAAATCCCTGTCCTTCTTAGTGCAGTTCTGTTTTATAACGAGACTAGACCTCACAGTGCGTTTGTTTTAACTGTTGTAGATTTCTTGTAAACCTTGATATTGATAAACAGGAAACTCAATGGCAAATTGGGCCTTAACTATTCATGAAGATATTTAAATATTTTGTATGATGCACAAACAAGAATCTATTTGGCGAGGTCTTCGGTGCTCTGCAAACTCCAGCTGTTCCCATTGTTTATTGTGTTTCTTTGTAATTCCTCTGTAATGCTGAGCACGTTTTTCTGCCTCTTTACAAATGCTGGTCATTGTATTACCTTTGGCAGCCAGTGAGATTAATTAGCTTAGAGAAAGATCATCCATTCCTGGGGATGGAGTTTAGCTTCTCCTAAGAACCCATAATGAAGTTAGCAGTGGTTCATTTGACAGGCATGTTTGAATAAAAGCCAGTCAAGACACACATTCTGATATGTGTCAGGATGCTCATAGTATTGGTTAAATCATATATGTCTACGAAAGTTATCACATATGTAAGTCAGTAATTCTATGTGTCTAAGTAAAGGATTAAGCAAAGGCGTGAATTTACAACCTCAGAATGTTAATGTGTTTGTAGTAGGGCAGTTATTTAATTTATTACTTGAAGTGAAATCAGAGAAAATGTTACATATCAAAACACTTTTCCATTTGCAGTGAGATGAAAGTATATGTTTACATTAAACTGATCTCGGTTATACATAAGAAATGCCAAATATGTGTTTCTCAGACTAAAACCCACCAGGATTTAGGTGTTATGTGAGTCTAAAACACTCAAAGCAAAATTAGTTAAAAGCAAAGCTGCTGACAGATGTCAAAGTACACATTTCACACAAACACAGGGCTCAACCAAATATTTTTACTTAGATCCCCTGAAACCATTTCACTAACATCTGACATGCTCTGCTTGTGCTTAGTGAAAGGAGATTATCAGCATTTTTCATTATTCATAAACGATTTTATTTGATTTTGTCAATGGATCAGGGAACAAGGACAGCTTTTGTACATTTCTGTAATAAAGCAAATTTGCTTCTGGAATTTCTGTGCAGTGTGTATCATAAGATGCCTGCTTATGTTAAGTGAACCATACAAACCTATAATCTGACTCCCAAGAAATGTACATACCAAAGTAGCTCTTTATCACAGTTCTATTTTACTGTCACTTAGCAGAACACTTAGCAGAACTATTACACAATATTAAATCTCTTGAATGCTAAAGAAAAGGAGCCAAAAGAGGAAACTCATGTTGTAATTTTTGAAGCCACATCAGGCTGCCCTCGAGGGGTGGGGGGTGGGGGGGGGTAGCATTAGGTGGCTTGGTGGAAGATTAGAATGGTGGACATCCAAAAAGCATGTGGTGGAATGGGCAGTGTGGCAGTGAGCTGATCATGAGGTCCCTGAAGGATTACTCTCAGGCATGGTCATGGGACTGTGAGACAGAAGGCCAGCTCACATGCCCCTCATGAGAGCTGTGCTGCATAAAGGCAGCCGCTGTGCACGGGTATGTGGGCCACAGTGAGAGTGAGGCTCGGACAGACAGCACAGAGAACACAGCTCAACCAATACTCTCTGCATCACTGCAGCCCTAGCCTAGATCTCTCTTACCGTTCTTCTAGCAGGCTACATCTGCGGTAAGTGCCTTTCTCGTACCAGTGAGCTCTCACTTTGATATGTCCTGTATCTTGTGTCATTTCCTGTCTTAAATGCATCTCCTCAATGCTGCTTCATGATGTTCTGCTTAAGGCTTATATTGTTTTTAAATTAAAAGATTAGTCATACGAGAGCTTTGACTTAGATCAAATCTTACCATAGTGTAGAAAAATCATTGCTAGCCAAAATGTGATGGTTATTTCTTGACTGGATACTGGGATATCATAATTTCCGTGAAGCAACAGGTCAGGATTATTGTGACTATCCATAGTCTTGAATCTGTTTGGGCTCCTGACCCAATGGGGTAAATAAGCTGATTATTTGACTAAATGAGGGCATGATGGAGGGGCAAACATTTTCAGATAGAACATCCTAGAGCTGTAATGGAATAAAAATGAAAACAGTTATGCCCTCTCATCCCGACCCTTCCATAAACCACCTGGCCTTTCAGGGATCTAATACTGAGTGTATATCTGTAGATTCTAAACTATACCAGTCCTTCGACCATCTGCCATGTCAACCATCACCAGTAGCCTTCTCCACATTACACAGAGGTTTGCATTGCAAAGTAAGCCTCTGTGTCTGAGTGTGTAGGAGTGTGTGGGAGGGGGTGCTCTCTGTTTGCACATGAGTCTAATCTGCTATTATGGAGAGTGAATGCATTTACTAAGAGTGCTGCTTAGCAGACCATGGGACACTGCAGAGAATGCAACAATAATCACTGCATTATGATACAATGTATCTGAATGCGCACATGCACAAACACGCATATTCTCTCTCACATTTTACTTCCCTGTTCTAAACTAGATCCAAAAAAGATGTAAGATATGGAGTCTGACACAGTGACATTTAAAAAATATACGACTGTTCAGATGTAATTCTGGAAAGCAAATGAGGTAAGATAACAGACACTGCGGTCAGACTCAGGTGACGTTGAGAAAATGCTTAACAGTTGTTCCGACAAAACCATGCCTGTCATGAGTTTGACAGGAGGTATACCAAACCAGTGCATGCGGAAAAGACATCATAAGGAAATATACTAAAGTGTAATTTTTTTCTTGTGTATCCTACAGACTCAGAGGGCTTGGATTGAGAGGACATTTCAGAAGAGAGAATGCATTCATGTATTTCCCAGCAAGGAACCAAACAAGTCAGTGCTCACATTCCCACTCTCCCTCTTTTAAACAAATTTTAAACAAATGTTGATTATTGCATTGTCATGCTGTATAAAGCATATAGAAAAATCCTATTACATCAAACCAAACAACCAACAGTCTGCTGAAACATTACAGAAAGACAGAAATTAATCAGGATTTCTAAATTACGTTTGGAATCCACTTAAAATCTCTCCATATGAAGGTTTTGCCTGTAGGATGGAGCATTTGTACAAATGTGCATAAACTAGTAAGCAACACTGGAATTTGTTTCCATGTAAACAGTCTCAATGAGCAAGCTATGGGATAATACTCTCTCATTAGGTTTCTATAATGCTGTGTGTTCACGTGCAGGTGCAGCTGTGGTCAGCTGATAAATCAGCATGTGGCCATCCTGCCTGGATCCACCAATAAGAGCGCAGAGGATGGTCAGGTGGTGCAGGCAGAGGTTCCACAGGAGAAATGGTCTGTCGTTAAGCACACACAAGTCTCACCAACTGATGCCTATGGCATCATTGAGTTCCAGGGAGGCGGGCATGCCAACAAAGCTATGGTAACGGCTCTCTATAATGTCTATATACAATAAAACAATGTCTATAAATGTCTATAGCCTCTAACCTTGACTTGTGATCTATAACATATATGACATATAGCGTAGAACCCTATATGCTTGACTCTTAAACGCCAACCCATTCTAGAGAGAGTCCACAATAACTCTTCAGACTTTATCCATGAGTTCAGCACAAGTTAACCAAAAGTCTTTTCATTCTCTCTGTTGTGGGTGACATAACACTGCAGTAACTCAACAGTCTGTGTGTATGTGTGTGTGTGTGTGTGTGCGTACATGTGTGTGTGTGCGTATATGCATGTGTGTGTGTCTGTCTCTTTGTCTTTCAGTATATCCGTGTGTCTTATGACACTAAGCCTGACAACCTGTTACACCTGATGGTGAAAGAGTGGCAGCTGGAGCTTCCCACACTGCTTATTTCAGTCCACGGTGGCTTACAGAACTTTGACCTGCAGCCCAAACTCAAGCAGGTGTTTGGAAAGGGCTTGATTAAAGCAGCTGTCACCACAGGGGCCTGGATCTTTACTGGGGGAGTCAGCACAGGTATCTACCCTGACAATGCCAGAGGCAGCTCTGAAACAGTGAGATACAGCATGGGGCAAAGCTTTCGAAAGCTTAGCTAGATGATGCAATTCAGACATAAATTACATCACGGTCATTTCAGTCAACAAATCTCTATCATTATTTCTGTTATTTATCATTTCTGAAGTTTAATAAAAATATTAGAGGAAGTGTCAAATTGACCATCATTCTAACAGTTTATATAATTAAGCAAACATGAACATGTAGTCAGTTAGATTTCATTGTTATTTCAAAGCCTTATCAGTAATATTTCCGACATTGTCTCTCTGTAGCCTGGCAGGTCATCATACTGATGTGTCTTAATCCCTGTTCTTCATTCAGGTGTAATCCGACATGTGGGCGACGCACTGAAAGACCACTCCTCCAAGTCACGTGGCAAGGTCTGTGCCATTGGCATTGCACCATGGGGTATTGTGGAGAACAAGGAAGATCTGATTGGTCGAGATGTGAGTTTCCAAAACTCTGCTGATTCAAAGAATCTCAGACATGTTTTCTTACATATATTTCACAAAGGCAGTGTGGAGTTTGATTGGAGTTTTGACACCTTCCGTATATTACCCTGATAGTGTTTCTGAGTGATGTAGCCCCTAGTCCGAGGTGGCGTGTAAGGCTGTGTGTGTGTAAATTTATGTGTGTGTTCTGTTTTTGGCATAATCAGGTGACTCGGCCATATCAGACTATGTCTAACCCTCTGAGCAAACTCTCGGTGCTCAATAACAGCCACTCTCACTTCATCTTGGCTGACAATGGGACACATGGGAAGTACGGTGCAGAAGTTCGCCTGCGCAGACAGCTGGAGAAACATATCTCGCTGCAAAAGATTAATACACGTATGTCTTAACAAAACAACAGGCCTCACAAAAACGTACATACATATTACCCATCTGTTTATAAATGACCCTTATTTGACACTAAAGAAAATACCAAACTTATCGGTATATCTGTAAGATTGTTTTGATATGCTACATCTTTACATGTAACTGTTTAGTAATGCATATTTACAAAGCACTGACATCACAAAACAGTTGTAAATCAACAAGGTTAAATGAATGACTTTCTGGTTGGTTGGTGAGCATCCTAAGATCTGAGTACACGATATACTGCTGGGATGCAACTTATTAGAGTTAAGTGATGTTATTTGTGTTAGGGCCAGAGCTGACCTGTAAGTTTCAGATTGTCCCTGTGAGGTGGGAAAGCTGCAGGGTGGTAAGGTACTTGCAGGCACCTCAGTGTCCTCCACTGCCTCCTGCTTGAATGGTGGCTAGTGCTGGATAGCCTGTGGCATCCTGGGTTTCCCTTTGTCATCCTATGCCTGGGGATCCATATAAGGCAGGGACAGCAAAGGGAGATCCAGCCGTCACCCCAAACTGCAGCCAAAAACACCATTTAATCATCTAAACTGACTCCAGCTAAACTGACACTTATCCAAAGTAATTACCAATATAAGTATACGATAAAATATTGAGTCGATTGTGTGTCTGTGTGTCTGTGTGTGTCTGTGTGTGTCTGTTTGTTCAGGTCTCGGTCAGGGAGTGCCACTAGTGTGTCTCATTCTGGAAGGAGGTCCGAATGTGATCTCTATAGTTCTGGAGAGCCTGCGTGAGGACCCTCCAGTGCCTGTGGTGGTGTGTGACGGCAGTGGACGAGCCTCTGATATCTTATCATTTGCTCACAAATACTCAGAAGAAGATGGGTGAGCGTGTTATCGATGCTAACTCTAGCTCAATGTCAAAATGCTATCCTCAGTCAAACCCTCTCTTAATTATTGTCTTCCTCAGTTCATTCATCTTGTGTTTCATCCTCTGTGCATCTCTTTTCTCTCTCTCTCTCTCACATTCTGTGGCTGCAGCTTGGTAAATGATAGTGTGAAAGATCAGCTCCTGGTGACCATTCAGAAAACCTTCAACTACAACCGCAATCAGGCCCAGCAAATCTACCTCATGGTTATGGAGTGCATGAAGAAACGAGAACTGGTGAGTAGAGAGAGACAGTGACAGAGACAGAGAGAGAGAGAGAGGGAGAGGGAGAGAGAGAGAGAGAGAGAGAGAGAAACAGAAAGAGACAGAGACAGAGAAATGGCAGGTGGGGCAGGAGGAGCTAGGCAGGGTCCTTTAGAGGGAACACAGGAGGACTATGACTGTTGAACGACACAAGGTTTGTCACGGACTCGGTGATTTTGGAATAGTAATGACATCAGTGATCGACTTCATGTGAAAATAATATAAATGTGTTATATCCATTTCTGAACTTGTACTTTCAGTGCATTTGTTTACAATAAACATTTCATATGCTCATTAATTCATTTGTGTTTTTTCTGTGTTTCTTTGAATTCTCATTTTGTGTTACATTATCTGTCATCATTACTATGTAACTCACTAACACAATAACACTTTAGCATGGGAGGGTGATTTTGTCTTTATTTATAACTAATCAGTGAATTATTACTGAGCTATTGGTAAGAATTAAAAGAAGACATCCAGCTAGGGCTTTTTAACACAATCTGATGAGACTCATTGTCTCACTAATTGCATTAGAAACAACATGAACAAGCACATCGCATGCAGACCCCATAGTCAAATAAGGCTTATGCAACAGATTGTGACGTATAAAGACTCAAAATAAAACAGCTCAGTTCATGAGGCAGACAGGTACTGTCTTGATAAACCTTAAAAACTGCTCTCTAAGACTTAATACGTGTGTTATGCTGAAACCCTCTTCTAAAGTGTTACCACTAATTCATTTTCATTTTCAGTCCCTCCAAGTCGTTACTACCATCAGTGTATAATGTACACATTACATCAAGAAGTGTTTTCATTATATATTTTCATTACATAAGCTTTTTGGCACATTTGAAATTGTTTTAAGAATAATTGTATGGTTATACATATATATATATATGTATATATATACTTTTCATATATATATATATATTTTTTTTTAATAAAGAATTTTGTGCATTCACTGTGTCCCTGCATATCCACCTCTCCAAGGGCTCCATCACCACATCACAGTCATTTTATACTCACATCCATATAACATCCCTCCTCCTCAGGCTAAAGCCACTCTTCCATAATAAATAAGAAGACCTATGCACACCGTCATGTGCTAGTGATTTAATACTGCTTTTACTGCCTCATAATAATAAAGATTACACAAAACATATGCACCTGAAAAAATGTACTTAAAACAAAATTGTTAGCATGTAAAAATCTTACTTTCATCGCAGTAATAAGTGATGCTTTCGGCACAACAACACTTAGATAATGCCAACAACAAACACAACCAGCCACTTCTGTTCCTTCATTTCTTTTGAAAATTCATCCATCAAAGACTGATTCTAAATGTCGCTTTTTTGCTGTTTTTTTTTAATTCCTTTTATTTTATTATTTAGTTATTTTATTATTATTTTACAGTAGCTCTCTGGTGAAGAGCTGCTACCGTACATTACTCTGTGTGTCTGTGCTGTAACAGATTGGAACTGTAGAGCTGTTCTCTGTGTGTCTGTGCTGTAACAGATTGGAACTGTAGAGCTGTTCTCTGTGTGTCTGTGCTGTAACAGATTGGAACTGTCGAGCTGTTCTCTGTGTGTCTGTGCAGTAACAGATTGGAACTGTAGAGCTGTTCTCTGTGTGTCTGTGCTGTAACAGATTGGAACTGTAGAGCTGTTCTCTGTGTGTCTGTGCTGTAACAGATTGGAACTGTAGAACTTTTCTCTGTGTGTCTGTGCTGTAACAGATTGGAACTGTAGAACTTTTCTCTGTGTGTCTGTGCTGTAACAGATTGGAACTGTAGAACTTTTCTCTGTGTGTCTGTGCTGTAACAGATTACTGTCTTCCGCATGGGCTCTGAGGGACAGCAGGACATTGAAATGGCCATCCTGACAGCCCTGCTTAAAGGTATACACTCTACAACATCCCAACCATTAAATCTCATTAAATATTTAAGTCTAATTAATCACATAAAACTTCATAAATATCAAGTCTCATTAGACATCTTATCCTATAAAAGGTTCAGAACTAAAAGTTAATTTTAACTAGGTATATTCACAGTGAGAATGACTGGTCTGTTCAGCCTACAATTTTTTCGTTTGTTTGTTTTCTTTTCTTTTCTTTTTTCTTTTAGGCACAAATGCCTCAGCTCCAGACCAGCTGAGTCTGGCTTTGGCATGGAACCGTGTGGACATAGCCCGCAGTCAGATCTTTGTTCACGGCCAGCACTGGCCTGTAAGTTATATCATCTGTCTTAGATATACTGGGCAGATACAGCAATCTGATGAACATGTTTTGTTTTGCTCTGTTTCATTCTGTTATGTTTTGTATGGGGACACTGGGATGTCTGAGAAATATTTGGCTCCTTTTCTCATTTTAGAGAAATGGTATCAGAACTAAAGTGGACAGTCAATAAATATTTCGGTTACGTACCATACCACAGTGTTTTACAGTCTAAACAGGAATAGTATAACTCATGTTTAAATGAACTGTAAACAACAATACATGTAAATGTGTATGGTTTTTCCTCTCTAACTCTTCCAACACACACACACACACACACACACACACACTGCAGCCTCCTAGTTCCCTGCCATCCATAGCCACACCCCAACCAGAGAAACCAAAGAGTCCAAAAGGCGCTCGCTCCAATAAGGGAAAAGCAGCCCGTGGTAAGAAAGGGAAAGGGGCCAAAGCTAAACCGGAACCTCCTGAAGAGACTGACCCTCGAAAACTAGAGCTGCTCAACTGGGTAAGAGTCCATTTCTCCCTGCCTCTATACTCTATATCCAGTCCTCTACCTTCATGTCAGTATTCCTCTACATTTACCGTGAATAACTGCTCAATGTGTGGTCATGTCTGTGTGTGTGTGTGTGTGTGTGTGTGTGTGTGTGTCAGGTGAACTCTCTTGAGCAAGCAATGATGGATGCACTAGTGCTGGACAGAGTAGATTTTGTGAAGCTGCTGATTGAGAACGGTGTCAACATTCACCATTTTCTCACTATCCCGCGCCTGGAAGAACTTTACAATACGGTAAGGATGTAATTTTGAAAATATCATTTGTATGTTTATCATACCATCATAATATCACTTAACCACTGAATGAAGAATTCTGCATAATCTTCATAATCTGCTGAAGAGAAAAGCACTTAATGTCTTAGCAATAGTATGTGCATATATATATAAGTGTGTGTGTGTGTGTGCGTATTAATGCGTGTGTATGTTTGTGTGTGTATGTTTGCGTGTGTATGTTTGCATCCACACATATGTTGATGTGGGTGGTTTGTGTTTATGAATGTATGCATGTGTGTGCGTGTATGTGTGTGCGTGTATGTGTGTGTGTGTATTTGCATGTGTGTGTGGGTGGTCTGTATATGTGTGTGTGCTGATGCACATGTGCGGACGCAACTAACAGGGTGATTGTAAGAACCCTTAATGAAAGGACGCCTTCTCTAAATTTTGTGCACTGTACATGTCATGTTGTTTTCCTTCCAGAGGCTGGGACCAACCAACACATTGCATTTTGTGGTCAGAGATGTAAAAAAGGTAAATGGTTGGAAAAGTTCACATCCATGTTATGACAACAGATTTGTGGTTTAAATGGTATACAACTATATTAAACATTAATTCTCTGTGTGTCATATGGCATGAATATTTTCATAAACATGCTGCAACACCATGCTATTATTAGTGTGTGTGTGTGTTTGTGTGTGTGTGTGTCTGTGTGTGTGTGTGTATGAGTAACACTTAGACAGCAGAACCAACAGAGGATTTAGTGAGCTCATTTTAAAGCTTACAATAGCTCAATCTAAGCCTCTAACTAGGTTCTTCTGGGGATACATATGCAAACTATCATCATGATAATGTAACAATAACGTACTAATGTCACTATGGAATTATGCTGTTCCCAGGGAAACCTCCCCCCAGACTATCAAATCACCCTGATTGACATTGGGCTGGTCTTGGAGTACCTCATGGGCGGAGCTTATCGCTGTAATTACACCAGGAAGAGTTTTCGCACTCTCTACAACAACCTCTATGGCTTAAAGAGAGTGAGTTCAGACAAACCATACAGCCTGAAGACTGCAGAATGTTCAGCTCTTAGATGTTAGCTGTTAAACAACAACAAAAAAAAATTTAAATATAATGTTACCGCTTGGCACTTTCAGTTGCCCTCTCTGCGCAGTCAAACCCCTGACTCCCCCTCTGTTTTTCTTCCCTAGCCCAAAGCTCTGAAACTGTTGGGGATGGAGGTAAGGGAAAACAAATTCATTTTGAAAAATCAGCCTCTTTCTTAAATTAGTTTTAACAACTCAGACTTTGCCCTGACTGGCTCCTCCAGGATGACGACCCAAGGCCAAAAGGCAAGAAGAAAATGAAGAAGAAAAAAGAGGAGGAGGTCGATATCGACGTGGACGACCCTGAGGTCAGTCGGTTCCAGTACCCCTTCCACGAACTGATGGTGTGGGCGGTGCTGATGAAGCGTCAGAAGATGGCATTGTTCCTGTGGCAGAGAGGAGAGGAGGCCATGGCTAAAGCCTTAGTGGCCTGTAAACTGTACAAAGCCATGGCCCATGAGTCCTCACAGAGTGAACTGGTGGATGACATCTCACAGGACCTGGACAACAACTCAAAGTGAGTGACACCACTCAAAACCGCTTTACAACCAGACCAGAACTCCAGGTGGTAGTGTAGTGTCCGTTACTATTACTTTAACTTTTTAAAATTTTTTGTTTTATCTTTTTTCTCTGCCAGGGAGTTTGGTCAGCTAGCCTATGAGCTGCTGGATCAGTCCTATAAACACGACGAGCAGGTGGCGATGAAACTGCTGACGTACGAGCTGAAGAACTGGAGCAACTCCACCTGTCTGAAGCTGGCAGTGGCAGCCAAACACAGAGACTTCATTGCACATACCTGCAGCCAAATGCTACTGACTGACATGTGGATGGGGTGTCTACGGATGGGCAAGAGCAACGGCCTGAAGGTGTGTCTCACATACAGACACAGTCCTAAACACATACACCAACGCACACGCACGGCTGTGTACGTGAGCTTTGATAAAACTCTGTTATTTTAGGTGATCCTTGGTATCATATTTCCCCCGGCGATCCTTTTCCTGGATTTCCGGATCGGAGACGACGTGTCTTACCACGGCAGCAAAGAGGCAGAGGAGGTGAAGGAAAAGGAGGATGACACCAAATCCAGCAAGGTGAAGGGAAAAAAAATGATGATGAGAGTCTCAGCGGGGTGCAGAGCGTGACTTTTAAAATGGCATATTATCTACACTTTATAACTAATGTAATAACAAATGGTACATCGGTGATATGTTTTCAGAGCGTTGATGTAGCATCTAAGAAAGGTGACGAGGAGAACAGCAAGAAGAAACAAAAAACAGTGCCCATTGGGAAGAAGATTTGTGAATTCTACAATGCACCTTTTACCAAGTTTTGGTTCAACACAGTATGTGATACCACACAACTGGAAAATATAACTATATGGAACATGTTGCTGTGTTACTATTAAAACTTCGCATGTCAGGCGGTCCAGAGTCCAGCGAATGTAACTGTGTGAAACTCTGTTCCCCAGATTGCTTACATGGTGTATCTGATGCTGTATAATTATATCATCCTGGTGAAGATGGAGCGCTGGCCGTCATTGCAGGAGTGGATTGTCATTTCATACATCATTACTCTGGGACTGGAGAAAGTCAGACAGGTAATGCTTATACATTCTCTTCACTTAGGGACTATATTGTCTTTGGATTTATGATGATTAAAAGCAACAATTTGTTTGATATTTTCACTTATATTTTCATGATCATTTCAAACGACTCAGCATGTGCATGTGTAGAATAGGCACTGATACTGACACCTCTTTTGGAATTTGTTCAATGTTAATTAAACACTGTGTGTGTGTGTGTGTGTGTGTGTGTGTGTGTGTGTGTGTGTGTGTGTGTGTGTGTGTGTGTGTGACTGTGTGTGACTGTGCATGCATATTCATGTGTGTTGAATAGATACTGATGTCCGAGCCAGGGAAGCTGAGGCAGAAGATTAACGTCTGGTTAGAGGAGTACTGGAACATCACAGACCTGGTGGCCATCACGGTGTTTCTGATGGGACTGCTGTTACGTTTACAGAACGAGCCCTACATGGGCTATGGGCGTGTCATCTACTGTGTTGACATCATCTTCTGGTACATACGGGTTCTGGACATATTCGGAGTTAATAAATACTTGGGACCATACGTCATGATGATTGGTAAAATGGTGAGCACAGAGAATAATATTACAATAGACATTATGCATGATTATTATCGTGGGACATTGCCCTGACCTTTCCTTTGTTTTGTGTGTGTGTGTGTGTGTGTGTGTGTGTGTGTGTCTGTGTGCGTGTGTGTGTCTGTGTGTGTATGTGGCAGATGATTGATATGCTGTACTTTGTGGTGATCATGTTGGTTGTTCTGATGAGTTTTGGAGTGGCACGGCAGGCCATCCTGCATCCAGATGAGGAGCCAACATGGCGACTGGCCAGGAACATCTTCTACATGCCCTACTGGATGATCTATGGAGAGGTGTTTGCAGACTCGATAGACCGTAAGACTAGAATTCATAGTAAGATTTTGTTTCCTGATTCATGAGAGGATGATCATCTGAGTCCATTCCATCACCATGATTTCTCTGTGCCCTCAGAGGAGACAGTTCAGCAACACCACACCACTGTACCATTCTCATTCTCATCTTCATCCGTCGCCTCTGCGGGTTTGTGTGTATGCAATGTATGTTTGTCCTGTCCCTTTGTTTCAATTTCCGAATGTGCATTGCGTAGAACAGAAATTAAGTCAGATGAGTTACGGTTATCTGCGATTATTTCTCTAATAATACATTATCTGTAAAATACCTCATACTCAATCATTACAGCAGTGGTGAGTGTGTGTGCGTGTGTGTGCGTGTACATATGAGCTGCAAGAATGTCACATTAAGTTCTCATCCTTTTTTCGATTTTTTTGTTTTCTCTTCATAAAGGGATCAGTCGTGGCTTTTTTAAGTTTTAAGTTTTTGGAGGTGTTTGTTTCTGTATAATTGTAGTGTTACTTTCAGGTAGTATCACCTCTGTATGAATATCTATGAATTTATGGGGTTTTTTTTCTCTGCTTACCACCTCATGTTTTTATTCATGTTCTGCCATTCCTGGTTTCCCTCATCAGTCTATGCCATGGAAATCAACCGTGAGTATCTCAAATTAATTCACCGTTTCTCTTGCTCTCCTCATAAATTGACACCTAATTCATATTCTGTTGAGGATAAATGAAGATAAATGATGAAAAAAAGAAAAAAAGGAAAGAATGTCTACATTTATATACCATTATTCACAGCATTATGTGTTCAGACAGCTCCGTTTTCTCCACCCTTGTGGTTTTTAAATACTTTAGACAGTGCACATGACACTGTGAATAAAATGTTCAATGTCTGTTCACAGAGTTCAGTTAGAGTCTTGTGGAGTTAGGCACCACTGTGTCATCATGTTTGATCAGAGTACCACAGAAGCTCTGGATTTCTATAAATGTAGCTACAGAGGATTATATATTTCAAATACAGTGGAAAAAATATAGAGTTGAAATAACATCCCTCTGTAATGCTTGCTCTGTGTGGCAGCACCCTGTGGTGATAACATGTATGATGAGGATGGAAAGAAACTGCCACCCTGTATCCCTGGAGCCTGGCTAACGCCTGCCATTATGGCCTGTTACTTACTGGTCGCCAACATCCTCCTGGTCAACCTGCTCATCGCAGTGTTCAAGTGAGTCTGAGACACCAGTCAGTAACAAAACATTACACTGTAGTCATTTGTAATGCAGCATCCACATAGTAAACAAGCTCATTACTCTCTCATAAACCTGCATTATATCGCACTCATCAGATTGCGTTGCACTGGACTCTAACATTATACTTAATCTACACAGCAAAGAGTGCAGTCCATAAGTGAGTCACATTCAGTGAAAAGTTTTATTCTGCAGTGACAGAAACAACAGTTATTTGTTTTGAAACTCCAGCAACACACATGGATGTGACCATCAAATGGTAAAAAAAAAAAATGTTATCATGATAAAGAATGTGGTATCTAAAAGGTCTCAGCAGACATTTGTGTCTCCTCTGGCAGTAACACATTCTTTGAGGTGAAATCCATCTCCAATCAAGTGTGGAAGTTCCAGCGTTACCAGCTCATCATGACGTTTCACGATAGGCCAGTTCTGCCTCCTCCCCTCATCATTTTCAGTCATATTTACATCGTGCTGAAGAGATTATGCTGCCGCTGCAGAAAGAAGCAGGAAGGCGAGTTGGACGAGAGAGACCGTGGCCTCAGTAAGTCATCCTGGTTTACTCCCTTTACGTCTCTTTGGGAAGTCTAAGAGGATAGTGTTTCCACCATGGATCTCCATCTCAGTTGCTTTTAGACCAGAGCTTTTGCCTCCAGCCAAATGATTCCAATTGTTTCGACCATCATTCCACTTTTTACAGCTTAAAGCTCTATTACATTGCTTGCAGTTCTAATTATAACAGTTTATGATACCAGTAGTTCTGTGAACTACTCCTTAAAACTGCTCACAACTTTGCATATTATCACGTACGTCAATGCTCTACAGTTATCTTAAAAAATGAAGAGTGGTTTGCATTACTTCTGTGTCTGTCAGTGAAACTTTACGTTCAGTGATTTGAGTGTATTATGGTTGATTTTGTCCCAGAGCTGATCCTGAGTGCAGATGAGCTGAAGAGTCTTTATGAGTTTGAGGAGCAATGCGTGGAGGAGTACTTCAGAGAGAAGGAGGACGAGGAGCAGTCTTCCAATGATGAGCGCATTCGTGTCACCTCAGAGAGGTATGCTCCTCACTTCCATCCACAAAAGCAGAGTGTTCCTCCATTACCCTTAGACAGGCACTCTTTTCATCCTCTCTGCCCAAAAAATATTACCCAGAAAACCACTTCACACCCTGCTCTGAAAACACATGTGCATTCATCACCTCAATATCATTGCGGCACCATTCATCATAGCCATCTCTCCCCCTTTCTCTCTCTCTGCGCAGGGTGGAGAATATGTCTATGCGTCTGGAAGAGGTTAACGAACGGGAGCACTCTATGAAGGCCACTCTGCAGACGGTGGACTTACGTTTGGGTCAGCTGGAGGAGTTCTCTGGGCGCATGATGAACGCCCTGGAGCACCTTGCCGGCGTCGATCGCTCTGATCTGGTTCGCACACGATCTTGCGCCTCGTCGGTATGCGAGCCTTCGTCCCTGCTCAGGCACAGCAGCATCAACAGCTCTGATGGCTACAGCCTGTACCGCTGGCACCTGGATGCGGAGGACCGAACTGCCGCCGGGGAAACGGGAGAGAAGAAGAGCCAGGCTTCGCCCGAGAGGCAGGGAAGCCTGTGTAGCAACGAGCCCCTGGTACAACAATATGGGCAGACTCTGGACGTCGTTCCACTGAAGCAGAGACGGCGGTCCACTTCGAGCGTAGATATTCTTATATCTCCTTGTGAGTCAAAGGATGAAGAGCAGATTAAGCAGGTTGTCACACCAACCTCCCCTGCACCTCAAACAGACGCCTTTAGCTTACTAGATGCAGCGCTAGAACGTGCTGGGGTCGCCGTGGAGAAAGTAAAGTTGGAAGCCACGATGTCATATCCTCTGGAGCGGGCACGAGCTCTGCAGCAGTACCCTGGTCAGACGCTGAGTCCCACAGTCTCTCCCAGCAAGAGGTCTTACAGCAGCATGGTGTATGTCCCAGCAAACAGCCCCACACAAGGTGAGGGCAGCTGGGCTTCAGAGCCCAACAGCTTGCTGGATCAGGCGATAAGATCTCCCACGACAGGCTGCTGGACCCCACGCTTTGAGTACAGAGTGCACCCATCCCTGTTTGGGCACACACCTCGAGTGTCTGCAGAGTTATCCTCCGACAAGCCAGGGGAGGTACCGTCGACGGACAAGACGGACAAAGAACCGGAGGAGCGAGCAGAGGTGCAAAAAAACAAGGAGAAAACAAAAGAAGAGACACGGAAAGATGGGAAGGAGAAGAAAGATGATGAGACAGACACAGATCACCTGTTTGTGGCTGAGGATAGGATCTATCCCTCCCTCAGATCTAAGAGTCTGAATGCAAACCCACGTAAGGTGAAGGCTTTGGGTGACGGCCTGGACAAGCCAAGAGCAGCCAGCAGTGTGAAAGATCTGGTTGGAGCATTTGAAGGAGGCACCAACCAACATGACACAGGCCTGACACTCCCCAAAGAGAGAAGAACCTCACAGCCTGACTCATGAAAGGGGATACACTGAGCAGCACAAAGTGCGGCTCTGATGTCTACGTTCAGATTAGCGTAAGTATTCAACTGAGTTTTCTGAGTTTAAATCAAGGATTGCAACACGTTTATTTAAAGCGTTGAAGGAAGAGTTTCAGGAGTTTGAAACACAAAATAGCTTATGTTTTCAGCATAAAATTGTAGCAAATAAGTGTTGTGCATAATAATTTTTTTCAATCTAAACTGAATGAAAGAGGGGGACTTTTAGCTCATTTGAAAGATTATGTCTGAAGTCAATTGTGACTTATTTGTAAAAAAAAAAAAAAAAAAAAAGGGAAAGAGAATATCTACCTCTTTATGGTAAATTCTGAAATAAAGGGAAACATTTAAATGATAATAATGGTCTTTGTCTGTTTGGCAAGATTCTAGTTTCTGACAGTCATCATGCAATTCTACAGAAGACATTCCCTCAGGACACATCAGTCAAAAAAAAAAAAAGACTCTCCTGGAAAATAGATGCTATTTAATCTGTTGCCAAACATTACTGAACACTAATATGGCAGCTATTTTGAAACAGAAGAAATAACCTTCAATATCTTTGAGGTCTCCGCCACATCAAGTTATTTAGGCTTGTTTGTTTGTTTCGTTTTTCTTGCTATGGAAATCACAAGGAATTGCTAGTTGTACATCCTAAACACTATTCTGTATTCTACATGCAGTCAAACAATAGCAGGGGACTATGAATCATTTGTTTGGCCTGACTCTCACCCTAAGTCTAGCAGAACTGCATTCAGAATCCAATTTAGCCAATTTAACTGACTGGCAATGATACAGTGCTGCTGACAACTGTCTGCTTCTCAAACTTCATTCTGTGAGGGACTTTCAGCCTTGGACACAAATGTCCCATTTGTATATGCAGTCACACACTCTGATGACCCATAACACATCAATTTGATTTACAAAAGATATTTTAATCTTTATACAATATCAGTTCACACTGATACGATATGTTACAGAATAAACAAAAACCAAGGAAGACATGTTAAAAAGCAAGTGTTCATAGGAGACAGAAGCCGGATAAAATTGTTAAGACTTCAGTATGTATATGGGAGGTTGAGTGCTTTCACTGTTACACTGTAAAATATGTGCCTGTGCATGCATATTCAAATCCTGAAAAGTGAAGTCAGTAACCTAAACAACTAGATCAGGAGCGTGTGGGGTTTTTTTTTTCAGACACAACCATAACAGTCAATGAAACTCAAGCAGTCAAGACTTCCCAAACATCAAACAAACAAACAGAAGAATCATTCGTGGATTAGCAGTAAGTATCAAGTGCTTCAGTGATATCTGGAGTGGCGTAGTTACCCTCGGAGAATACAGTGGTTCAGTATTTGAATTTCCTAAGGGCAGGTCTACTCACAGAGCTCCTATCCAGTGAGAGCAGACAGATCAAACAGCTATGTCCACCCTATCTAAGACACACAGCCAATGCAATCTCACGCTCTGCTCAGAGTGGATAGGACAGTCTCTGTGAAGCAGCTTCAGTGGTTTTGGTTTTTTTTTCTCTAGGTGAGCAGGCCTGTTTTTCAGAGAACCATACACAGGCAGCAAACAGTGCAAGGACACAAAACAAAAACAAATACTGTTGCAGCGGCTTTGTAAACAATACGTAGTCATGTAACACTCAAAAGAGTTATAAACAAGAGAAAAAAAGAATTAGAAAAGACAAAACATATACTGTAATAACATTAAAATGATAAAAAAAAAAAACATGTATAACACATTAAATCAATCTCTTACCAGCACAGGTTAGCATGCTTTTAAGTGGTTCATATGGTTTTGTGGGTAATAGGTGCTTCAATTTCTTTTGTTGAGTATAAAAATATAACGCCATCTTTAAATGTATTTAAGTGTGTAGTAATATACAGGGCCCAGCACAGGCAGAGCTGGCTGCTGCTTCAATAAGCACTTTGTCAGGGATCCAACCCCCCACCCTAACTATGACCCCCCCCCCCTCACCCAGGGCTAGCAGGACAGCCCAAGACTTCTGAATATGGAATGTACAAGTGATTCAATGTCAAACGGAATTAACATTCATGGCCTTAAAAGACACTTAAAGCAGAGCACTGCAGTTACATTAGCTGACATTTGCTTTGGTCTCTCTCTTTAAAGTGGAATAAGGCTGAAGTGGGTGGCTACAGCCTACATAGTATTGCACTCAACAGAGAACTCATCGGCGTTCTCTTCACAAAACCTCAACAGTGTATTTCACTGCCACAAACTCTCACTGTTTTAATAATAAAACTGTCATGAAGCTTGAGTAAAAACAGCTACGCTCCTAAGACTCAAGTGAATAATGTGCATTATGCCAATGACCTTTAAGTTAGAGCTTTTAGTTTCCTCAGAAGTCAAGCGAAGCCCATTCAGACTGAAACCTTCATGATGAGTGATGGAAGTCCTACATTCCCTCTGTCCTTCAGTCTGTATTATGGGATGTACAATCCCACTGTGGCTTTACAATGCCAAACTGTTTCAGTGGAAGACATGGAATATTCAACCAGCTATTTCCTTCATTGTATTTCTAACTGGTCAAGTGCTACAGCTTAGGAAATTAAGTTATGTTAAATAAAGACTGACGACAATGTAAATGTCATTGCAATGGAATATTACAGTAAGAAAGTGCCTTCCTCATTTTTTGGTAGAAAATGAGGCTTTGAGATTTTGGGTGAAATGAAGGGGGAGGGAGATCTGCAGATTTGGTCAAAAGGTTGAGGAGTGGGGGGCAGTGCTAGGGGTCATTTGGCAAGGGTGTGGGGGGGGGGGGGGGGCTGTGGAACTGTAGAGAGTCTCCTCTCCTCCCTTTCTTTTCTAGGCTCCATTGAATATATACCTGAAGCACTTTGATGTCCAAAGCTCTCAGCAGCAGCCTGCAGAACAGCTTGCCCAAGACCAGGGATACCAGAGTCTCACACACACACACACACATACACACACTCACAAAGATACAAGCAGAGCTCAGACACACACACACACACACACACACACAGTGAGAGTGGCTGGTTAGAGGAGTGTGCATCGGAAGAAGCTGGTCTTCTTTGAGCGGTTCTCTGTGATCTTGACTGGTCCTCCCCCACCAGATGGATTACTTTCATTCTACAGAAGAGAAAATACACAGGGATCTCCCTTCATATCTAGACCTTAATCAACATGAAACAGAACCTCAATTAACCATTTTCACAAGTTGACCAGACATGAACCGGAAGTAGAGCATTTTAAGTCATTTCAGAAGGGCACCACAAAAATCACATGTGGTTTTTATGACAACCTGTGGTGCATAAATATATACATCATGGGCTTTCAACTTTATTACTTATGACTTCATTCAGCCAATGGGGACTCAGAGACAGAACTTACCATTTTCCTGTTCAGTCTGGTCATGATGTCTCTGGCAAGAGTGAAGAAGGCCTGAAGCACAAAAAAACCCCAGCAAAAATTACCGCATATCAGTCTACCGTGCTTGAGAGAAAACATATCAGACAAACTCGGCATATAGGTCAAGTAGCACACGTTAGCAATGCACAGCTAAAGGTCTGAAAACAGCACATCAGGCAACTACACTAATCATAAATTTACACAAAGACAGAAAACTCAGAGTAGCACCAAATTATCAACATTCCTTTCCTACCTCTTCCACGTTTGTGCTGGATTTTGCACTTGTCTCCAAAAACTTGATTCCATAATCAATGGCTAACTGTGCAAAATAAGATAAATATATTCAGTTAGACAAAAACAAGCAAACAAAACAATAGTAAATATGCAATGCTTCATTTCAAATACTGTGAGATTTGGAGACATTATTGTGCCATTCTAAATGTGAACAAACTGACAGACCTTTTCTCCCTTCTCTCGTGACACTTGTCTCTTATCGTTCATGTCACATTTGTTGCCCAGAATCATCCGTTCCACATCAGAGGACGCATGCTTTTCAGAGCGAGAGAGATGGAGAAAGAAAGAGAGCAATGACACATCAGCTGTCGGAGCCATACAACTGGCAGTACACACACACACAGACGACTGACTGGGTCAGATAACCAGGGTACGCTCAAAGTGAAATACAGCACCTTCACAATACTTACAAACAGAAATAAAACAGAAATAAAATCTAAGTGCCAACGCAGAACAGATGAACACTTCAATATAAATGAGTTATACGTTTATTTTAAAACCTTTTCCTCAAATAGTTATGTTTCATAGTCATGTCTTATGGTTATGTTTAATAGTTATGTCTCATAGTTAGGTTTAATTGTTAACAGGTGGTCTCATTCCTGGTAACTGTTCAGAGAATGCCTGTTAAACTAGCGTTAATGCCAATAAACTCAAGCCACCTCAGAGATGTCTCATACCTCCTCTATGTTTCTGATCCAGTTCTTAATGTTGTCAAAGGACTTCTCATTAGTGATGTCATACACCAACATTATACCCTATGGGAGCAAGAGAGTGAGAGAAAAAAAATATATAATAAAAGCAATGTCACAAAGGTGAAGATGAAATGACATGGTTGAGATGGAAATAGCTGTTTGCTTATTCCACATAACTGCAGTTTTGTGGATGACCATATGTTTTGAAGATAATGACACAGTGAAAACTGCTCCCTGCATGATTATTGACATCCTGTCTTCACATTATGATAAACAGTTGTCAGAGGTAGAAAGGTTTCAATGATGTGTTTGGAGCAAGCTGAGAAGAAGAAGTCCTTTATTTGTCACACACACACACTGAACAGTGAGCAGTGAAATGCAGCCTCCGCATCTAACCCATCCGAACACCACACATGCTGGGAGCAGTGGGCAGTCCCTGTCGCCAGGGACCAACTCCAGCTTTTTGCCAGTGCCCTGGTCAAGGTCACTGACAGGAGTACGAATCCTAGCATGCATGTATTTGTGGTGGGAGGAAACCAGGGAAACCCTCGCAAACATGGGGAGAACATGCAAACTCCACACAGAAAGGAGTTTGCAGCCAGGATTCGAACCCAGTGCTAACCACTGTGCCACCGTGAAGCCCCAGGCTATACACACATAGAGAGATGGATGAACTCCTCCAACATATTCAGGGAATGGGAACCAATAAAAAAGGCGTGGGGTATACTGGAACTGTAGATCAGTTGTCTCTGGCTATCTCAGGAGAATAACTCAGCCAGCACCACTGGTCACAGTTACGCTGAATTATCTACTGTAACTCGTAGTGCACTCATACAGTGTTATCTCATGTTCAAATTGCAGAACTAACAGAATGGGCTTAAGAGAAAATACTGTGAATTGCTGTATTTTTTTTTGTCTTGTTCTAATGCGAAAGAATAAAGCTTTTTTTTCAGATGTACGCAGTTTAAAAACAATGGGGATGCTCAGTCACATTGTGTCATTCTAATAAACCAGCAGGTAAAGTGCTTTGACACCTACCATGGCCCCTCTGTAGTAAGCAGTGGTAATGGTTCTAAACCTCTCCTGTCCCGCTGTGTCCCTGAATGTTGATAGAAAACACATTAACTCACATACACTTACCAAACTGCTTCTCACAAAGCAAAGGTATCTCTGGCTCGTGTGTTTCGGCATTTCTTACCAAATCTGGAGTTTAATTTTCTTCCCATCCAGCTCAATAGTTCTGATTTTGAAGTCAATCCCTGAAATGATAGTAAATAACATCATGATACCTTATTCAACAGCGAACGGGTTGTTTAATTCACATCTTATAATTTCTGGATTATACAACACTATTTGCATGTCCTGAATCGTGTTGGGTATAAAATGAGAACTGTTCTTATCTTTGGGCCAGACTAATTTCATATCTGTTTAGAATGTTACAGTTCATGTGTCAGTAAAAACAAGAACACAACAGCCAAACAGCCCAGGATTTAGTAGAACAAAGTGGAGTAGGTGACACAGAAACATGTTAAAAACTTGAGGAGGTGTGACGGTCGCTGCATGTCCCTGAGGTGTGGGGACCAATCCTGTGTACCCATCCCCATTAACTCCTGGTCAGGATATGTAACAGGACATGAGACAGCAACAGTATCCACGGCAATGAGGGAAGTCTGTGCCATAGTAAGGATGAAAGGTCAACGACCTTACTCTCTTTCCGTTTCCAGCCGGGATATGACATATTGCATTAACACGCAGGGACACTCCCTACAACCACTCACAAAAAAAACACATCTGCCATCTTACTATCACACACCTATGGGAGACATGACACGGCAGTGAGTAGAGTGGATGTGCATAAGAAACAGACCACCCATGTAGAGAAAAAGGCATCTACGAATTACCTCTGTGAGCGTACCAATGGCAGTGTTTATGAAAGTAAAGACACCATGACAAAGAACAGCACAACAAACGTTTTTGTCAAAGAAACACCGATAACCAAGCAAAGAAGTCTAGAAACATATTTGACTCACATAGACTCACGGTATTAATGGTATTACTACGTAATACAGTTGTAACACTGGAGTAAGTTTCATCTTGCTCATGACAAGACAAAATACAAATAAATCAACTGTTTTATGCCTTGGCAACAGAGTAAGAATGTTAGGAAAGTTATTTCCACTTTCCAACGGAATTTCCGTAAGTTCAGAATATGCTTACATAAGAAGTTCTCTTGTCATATGAAAGACGCGAACACTTTGATAAGGAAATTCCCTATTCTCTCACCATAGCCTGTTTCATTACATAAGCAAGGGGATTCCTTCCTCACTCACTCACTCCACTGAGGTGACAATGGACTTGCTAGTTGACGAGCAACTACACAATAAACTCTGTTTGCTCACTTAGCAAGGAGGGTCCCCTTATCTGGCTAGTTTCACCAACATATTTAGACTTTTCCAAACCGTTATAACCACAAACAAATAAACTATTTATTAACTCATGCAACCTACTTAAATATGTAAAACGATCATTGCTGAGAAATAATCAGTTCTCAAAATGCAGTGTGACAGTTTTTCTTGAAAATGTTTTTTTTTTTTTCACCCACCATGTGATACGAAAGCGAGATGTCGAGGACGCTAGCCAGCTAACTTAGCCATGTGAATACGGATTTAGGTCTGTTTTGATGTGAGCTGTAGATGACAGGTTTGTCTCAGGTCAAGACTATTAATGACAATAAATACCCAGATGATATACAACATATCTTTACCCAATGGAATATATATTGTTGGAAAATGCCCCATAAGAGCTAACGTTAGATTACAATAATGTATACTTGGGATGCTGTAAAATGGAAGGCCTCTTCCTGTTAACTCACGTCTTTACCGTTACATATTTGCTTTGGGATTACAGACATAATGCACCGTTAATGCACGTTATGAAACACATTTTCTGGATCATACTTTTTTTCCAAGCAACGTAAACAACAACAAAAAAAAACACGGACTGACCTATTGTTGAAATAAAGGTGGTGTTGAACGCGTCTTCACTGAATCGGAAGAGTAGACATGTCTTGCCAACGCCACTATCTCCGATGAGTAAGAGTTTAAAGAGGTAATCGTATGTTTTCGCCATATTCACCTCTGATGTGTGGCTACCCCGTTTGGTTAGGTAGCTAGATAACGGTATTTAACGGCACATACAAATGTAACCAGACTGGTCTGCTCCACTTCTTAGAGAGGAAGAGATAGGGCGTGTGTGTGTGCTGACGACATCGCGAGACATTGGGAGAAGAGAAGTCTACCGAGCGCATATTTCTGAGCAGCTGAGAGCGCTACCGGTGTTTAAGAAACGTTGACTGAAAACATACTGTCGGTACTGAGCTAAACAAATGAACAGTACGCTTGTAATGGCTGATGCGTCGTAGAAAAAATTATAAAACAACATAATAACCCAATAAAAACGGAATAAAAGAGTTATATTGCAAAACCAGCACTTTGATTTCAGTGTAAGCATAAAACACTATCAGCCTCACTGTGTAACAATACCAGAGTATGTTGTCTGAAGCTTTATTTTCACAGTTGGAAACAAAAAATTAATATCAAAAATAACAGAAGAGGTACACTTAATCACACATTTGAAAATTAGGTTTGGGGTAAAGGCCTCACTCCCTGGTGCTGCCTAGACCGCCACGTGATATACTATAATTGCTTCTACATAGGCCTAGAAATACATTTTACTAAATCTTACATAACTTCTTATACAGTGTTTTTAAAACAGAGCTATTTCAGTGGTCCCCCGTGGTGCATAAGACAGTGTCTCTTGTTTCATGTTGTTGACATTTGTTACGTGCAACACAATGCAAATCTTCCTCTTGTTTAATAATATGGACACCATGTACACCGCACTTTAATACAGTACAATGTTATACAATAAGACGGGCATGTGCAATAATAAGATACTGTAAATCTCTGTTTCACACGTAACAGATAGGAGTACCTTTCCTGTCAATGCACAGACACTTTACTATCACTATTTATTAATGTTCCATACTACTCTTCATATTCTATACATCACACATTTTGTATTTATTCTTGTTGTCTTTAATTCTTATTGTATGTCGTCACAGCACTGACACCGTGGAGCAATTGTAACTTCGTTGTCCTGAACAATGACAATAAAGCTCTCCTATGTCTTATGTCTTATTTTCTTTTAGAATCTGGCAGTATTTTCCACCATTTATGACTCTGCAAAGGAAAATGATCAAAGGAAAATTAGAAAAGTTCAACTGTATTTCACTCTCATATTACAGTAGTGACTGAGTTATCACTATGAATGCAGTAGGATCAAGTATTGTTTTGTCTCTCACCTTCTTTCCACCTTCCTCTAAATGCGGTGACTGGAACTCATCCACACTTGCATATGTGTCACTGGCTGATGCTGCAATGAGCTCATAGGTGTTGTTGGGAGATTCAGTTAGGTGTTCATATGTGTTGCTATGCTGATGTTCAGTTAGGTGTTCATATGTGTTGGTTTGTTGATGTTCAGTTAGATGTTCATATGTGTTGGTTTGTTGGTGTTCAGTTAGATGTTCATATGTGTTGGGGTGTTGGTGTTCCGTGAGATGTTCGTATGTGTTGCTGTGTCTGTGTTCAGTTAGGTACTCATACATGTTTCTTTGGTCTGGAGTGAGAGGTGCAAGACAGGTGTGAATGGGCTTGTGTACAAGGCTATATGTATGCTCCCCCTGCCGGTTGGACAGCTCAGAAACCTTGCCTGGATCCACCTGATTTTGTGGTGGTTCAGGGCTGGTCTGTACAGTAGATAGCACAGATGAGGCCTGATAGAGTGGATTGGGCTTTAAGGTGCTGGTGTTGGATTGGACAGAGCTGTAGGCTTTATGTTGGCCCTGTGCCTTTAGCTTCATTAGAAAATAAGTGCAGGAGGGTGATTTGGGTGGAACAATGGGACGGTTTTGGTTAGTGGAGGGTGAGGGGGTAAGGGAGCTGAAACCCTCACTCCTCCAGGAATAATTGTTCCTTTTTGGGTCGGCTTGCTCATTTGGGCCTTCCATCAACCCTGTCCTACCTAGTTTTTTCAGCTCTGCGAGCAATGGTCCATTCGGTGGAAGGTAGGCACTGAAGGAGTTCCGCAAAGACACATTTTTTTTCGGCAACGCTGGCCTCTCCTGTCAATACAAGTTTATCCCCTGAAAATCCTGCACTGAGTTACCTCTATATGCATAAAGAATACTCTATATACGTAAATAATAATACGAATCACATGAGCAGCTTTATCAGAGTTAGAGCAAAGAGATATTTATTGCATCCTCTTTCAACTATGTCTTTCAGTTGTTATTTCAGTTACCTGAACGAGCGCATGGCTGCCAACAGATGCGGAGGAGGTGAGTCTACGGCTACTTTTGGGGGGCAGGTTCGGTGCCACTCCTTCTATGACATCACCACGCTGATCCCACAGACTACACAGAGCCTGAACACTCACACAAGATCTCATACTGGACTTATTCTGAACCACATCATACAGCTCATCTGAAGAGGTCTGAGAGAATACACATGAACTTACCCCAAAATGCTTTCTCATTTGACAAATTGAACTTCACAACATTTCGTTGCACAGTGATTGACTTAATCAAAATATCTACATCCAAACAACTAAGATGACCACTTTTTACCCATAATTAGATCAGGAATACCAGGAATGGGCAGAAGACCAAGATATACTCACAATAATATCTGATTACAATTATCTACCTTCTTTAGATATAGCTGCTGTTGTAATTGTCAGAATAAATTAAAACTACCTCAGTGGTGGTTGAAGCAAGGTACTCTCCAAATGGTTGGATGGGTGTGGTTTTAAAGTGCTCAATCAAGTCTATGAGGTTACGGTGGGCAGTGAAGTCACCAGAGACCACAAGCAGGCCCTCCTTGTTCTGGTTAATGACAAAGTGCCGACAGCGGTCTTTCCCTCTAAATAAGATTGGTTTGCTTAGTGTACAGACTTAGAACAACAGGAAAAAACAGCTTCAACTCAGATAGTTGTGCTGAACTGCAACAACTATTACTACTCCTTTTCTCTAGTGTGCAAAAAGGCATATTATACTGCGATCTGCATGTTATGCTAAAGGCCTATCCAGTTATTCTGTTTTGAGTTCATGCAGAACAGCAGAGATCAGACTCAGGTGTGTGTGGCACATGTAGGATAAATCATATTATTTTGATATTCTGAAATACTTCTGTATGACATTTCTCAACATAATAGTCAAATATTTTAAAATGAGTACATGAAACATACATTAGCTAAACACATACCGGTAAGAGAGGATGTAGCCAATGGCCTTGGCACTGAGTCGGATCAGGAAACAGCCCAGAGTCTTATCTCTCAGAATGTCCTCAGCATCCCTGAAAACAGCACCGGATACCAAAGCCTAACAATTATATCACAGACATATCTCCACCTCCATATATCATATACTGAAATTTAACTACAGCAAAATCAACACATTGGTCTTGTCATATTTTTTTTTTATTGTTTTAATCTCAGCATGAAAAAAATTTGGGTTAATATGAAGAAAAAAGTTCAGTCTGTAGAATATCACATCGAGAACATTTGCAAGAAATCTGCATGAAATGAAAATCAGATCTATGATTTTCATAACATAGTACATTGCCTGTTAAGCTGAACACTGAGTGGTCCTGTCATAATAAACATTTTTGTTTATAATGTAGCTAAGTCCCTGTATGGGGCAAAAATAAAAATAAAGTATGGAACTGACTTACAAAAAATAAGGCATCTGTTTGCAGGGATCTCTTTGAGGTCATTCAACATTATGTTAACAGTATATACTCACATAATAAAATTTTCCTATTTAACATTTACCCAGACAAATTAAGTAAGTATAACTATAATAAATGTGTCGATGCAAATTAATTCCATGGATTCTGCACAACACAAAATATTCAGACCAATGGTGCTCAAATTTTAACAGAAACTTTAGGTTATTAAAACTGAAACAATGATGAGTGTAGATCGATATAACCACCCCTGAAGTTAATTCAATGCTGGATAATTCAGTGTGGTAATGACTCACTGAATCATTTTTGAACAACATAGCTTACTTAAAAAAATTTAAACTGAACTAGAATATTTCAATGTGCTCTTACTGTCTAGAGATAAATCCCTGAAACCAGGAGGGGAAGTTTCCTTCACACAGAATGAGTGCAGCCTGAGTCTCCATAAACCACTTCAGGATCAGATCTTTCAGTCCACCCTCTGATCTATCCATCCGAAGCTCTCTCTCCCCTTCACCTGAACCATCCATCTGCAATTCTCCCAGTCTGTCCGATCCTTTCATCAGGTCCATAGATGTGTGTGTCTGCTCCATTATTACTACCTCCCACACATTGCATCTGCACAATCAGCACCAAATGCTCTCTGAAACACACATACAATTGAATATACTCCCAAACAGAACTACAGTAGTTTCTTCAACTTAAGTGCGACACTACATTAACTAATGCGCACAGTTCAGGATACACCCCTCTGGACACATACTAGCCTACTTCCAAACACAGATAAAGCACTACATTGTCACTTCATAATTATCCTACTGTTTCAGGAAGCTTAGCACCTTATTTGACTATTTTCCATACGACGTCAGCTTTAATGTGGTCGTGTGAATAGAACTGTTGTTCGCCTTTATCAATCTATGGTCAATTTAAGCTCTGACTAGTTCGGACTGATTTTACTGCGCTATCACTGCTCTTCCAGATCGACAGCAAGCTTGTGTAAATGTCACATTGCGTTAAACATATAACCTAAACCAGGAACTATGATGAATGATCTAATCTACCCTTGTGTTTTGTACTGTTGTTTTAGCAAAAGGCGATACAATACAACACAAGACTACCCACAACCAGACATGCCTGCCCATACTTGTTCTGTATCTATTTTGTTTAACTGTGATCCACTAACGCCGACATTTTCCACGCTCCCTGTTTATAACCACCAGATGGCAGACCTTGTCAAAATAGTGCTTCTACTATGTCTTGTTGTGAGATTTGTTTTGACTACATTATAATTATGTTCACAGTAGTAACTTGATTTCAAGTATTACAATTTTCTTTTCTTTTCTTTTTTTGATGAGAGTCAATTTTAAAGTTGTTGAATAAATTAACCCCCCACCCCATCCCCCAAGCATTCTCTTCAACGTTAAAGTGCTCTTACACTGAACACAGATCCCTACTGGTTTTCTCTCAGAGAGCAACAGTGAACCTTTGAACACGAAGGAGTCAAACCTTCGATTACTGTTACATGTCATTGCGATGAAGGGTCAAAAGCCCCTCTGTCAAACAGAAAAGATTTTAGGGTAGCGTCTTAGCGCTGACTATTTGAATGGCAGACCGTTTATGTTCGGTCAGCCTTCGGGTCAACAGGTGGGGTCTGCTTTTAGACTGAGATACCGGAGCGCTTGCTGGAGTTTGTTTTTTCACCTCAAGAAATGCCAGACAAAAGTAGACGACTAGATTGGTATAGGACTCGGACGAACCTTAAACTGCGTGTATCGTCTTTTTGGTGCGTCCAAATTTGGTAGGCTATTTGTCACAAAATTCAGCACGCTTCTTGTCAGAGATTTAGAGTTAAACTTGGTAATTCATTCTGTAAATACATAATGCAAAAGTCATCTTAGATTTTTTTATTGGAGATGTCTGCGCTAATGTAGTTTTAATGTGTTGTTCGGCGTTTCGAAACAGCTGATGATGCATTCATGTTGGACTGGATATCAGTGCCTTGCTTTCTCTGCCACATGGTTCTGCCATCTCGTGTTCTTCCACTCGACCTACATAACGGTTATATTACGCTGCAACATAGCCTGTCTTGCGGCCTTGTTTAGTTGACATTTTCTATCACTCCTCAGCCTCAGCAAAACCGGCTGAGATACCATACAATTCCGCTTTAAAAGTCGACAGCATAACGCTTGATAGCTTCTCTGTACGGGTCGTAGAGTTCGCCCGCTATTTTTATTTTTATTTAGTCTAAAATTAGCCACGGACTCAGTATCTGAGAAACGAAACAGACGTAAGACAGTGAAAATAACACATTTGACCCTTCGTCTTTTTTTTCTTTTCTTTTCTTCTTCTTTTTTTTTTTTTTTTAGAATTTCGTTAATTCTTTTCTTATTTCGGTCATCTAATATTCACAAACCGTGCATGCCTATTTACGCCTGTACACATGTGAGGAGTAGGTATGTGTTGACTGTGGAGTCTAACAGCTCGTAACAGAGTGTGATTTTTTTTGTTAAGTGATTACAAGTGCCATGGCTGTGTTTAAGCAGCAGAAAGTGGAGGACTTCTATGAGATTGGAGAGGAGCTGGGGAGGTAAATACATCAGTCTTGTTCATAATGATGTCATGGTGACTATTAACTGTAACGTGCGTCTCCTGCAGTGCGGAGAAATAACAGTCTTAGGGGACTGCTGGAGTCAATGAGTCCATATTCTGCTCTGTTCCCTGTAACATTAATAGAGGGAAGTGGATCCGTTTGTTGTCATATACAGGAACAACTGTTTTAAAACTCTTCTACCTAAGCTCTGTTTCCACTTCTACTCACATCAGTGAAGAACTCTTGCCGACGTTTTCGTCTCATGTGCGATCCCTGTTATGACGATTTGTCTGCTGATTGTGTGTTAAATGTCAGAATAAACACCAGTTGTGTCTTGAGAGGTGTGTAGTAGTCTAACCGAAATTGTGTGTCACGGCATCCTCTTAGTGGGCAGTTTGCTATTGTGAAGCAGTGTCGAGAGAAGAGCTCAGGACGTGAGTTTGCAGCTAAATTCATTAAAAAGCGTCAGAGCAGCGCCAGTCGTCGTGGAGTCCTTCGTGAGGAGATTGAGCGAGAGGTGAACATTTTGCAGCAGATCTGCCACCCAAATATTGTTATGCTGCATGATGTCTACGAGAACCGCACAGATGTGGTGCTGATTCTGGAGCTGTGAGTAGAGTCACACACGCACACAGATGAACAGATGTGACTTTTGCATACGCTGATTAATATGACTGTATTAAACAAAGAGACTTGTTAAATATGCAAAGCACCACATTTATGTTTAACTTAGTTAAGCTGAATGTATTCCATTTTGGCTTCAGAAAGCAGAAACTGTCAAATTACATAACTCATCCACACAGAACAACACTATTTCAGCACACTGCTTCATTATTTTCAAGGTATTCTCATGACAGTAATCGATTATTTATCAAAGAATCATTCACAAATAATATGGTTTAAGATATTAGGATATTAAGATATTAAGAACCCTGTCCTGACTGCGGATTAATGATTCTTGCCGTATTGTTTTAGGGTGTCTGGAGGAGAACTCTTTGATTTCCTGGCTCAGAAGGAGTCTCTGAGTGAGGAGGAGGCCACTCAGTTCATTAAGCAGATCCTGGAAGGAGTTCACTACCTACACACACGCAACATTGCTCATTTTGACCTGAAGGTGCACTCACCACTCTCCAGTGTTTTGTTTGATATCTTAACAGTCAGGTCTGGTTTCCAAGATAACAAGTTTAATTAATTAATTTTTCATGTTCTCCATTAGTGTAGTGTGTGTGTGTGTGTTTGCGTGCGCACGTGTGTGTGGCTGTGTGTGTAATCATATCTTGTTTTTCTGGGTTACAGCCTGAAAACATCATGCTATTAGATAAGAATGTTCCTTTGCCTCGGATCAAACTAATTGATTTTGGACTTGCCCACAAAATTACGGAGGGTTCAGAATTTAAAAACATCTTTGGTACACCTGAGTTTGTTGGTAAGACATTTGAATGCACGAAAAATTTCATATCACATGTAGTCTTTGTGACATTTCATCTTCAACATTGTGTCATTTTCAGCTCCGGAGATTGTGAATTATGAGCCCTTGGGCCTGGAGGCAGATATGTGGTGAGATAGTCAGACTTTGTTTCTTGTGCTTTCTTGTATTTGGGGTGTCACTGATGACTTGTTCATGTAACAGAGGAAACAGTACACACAAATTAATGGACTTTTTGTTTATTGCAGGAGTGTAGGAGTGATCACATATATCCTGTAAGGAACACTCTCTTATCAGTCCCCTGGCAGTCATTTATGAGCTAACCTTACAATGACCTATATTTTTTTTACACTAATGACTAACCAGAGTAATTCAAACTGTTACATTAATGTTAGAGCTACAATGCTAATTTACTTTTATTTCTGCATGTGCATGAAGACTTAGTGGAGCATCTCCATTCCTTGGAGAGACTAAGCAGGACACCTTGGGGAACATCTCAGCGATGAACTACGAGTTTGACGATGAGTTTTTCTCCCAAACCAGCGAGCTTGCCAAGAGCTTCATCAGACAGCTGCTGCAGAAGGACACTAAGTATGGGAAGGAGATAGGGGTGACTAAGGGAGTGTGGATAAGGAATGAGAAAGTTAGAATTTATTTGGTGTGTGTGTTTGTGATCCTAATGATCTCCGGCACTTCAAATGCATTCACATTCTGAACTAGGTTAAAATCACTGATAATAACCACAAGTGACTAAGAGTTTACCCAATGTGAACTATGCTATCTATGTTACAGAAAGAGACTTACAATTCAGGATGCTCTAAATCACCCTTGGATCAAGGTACAATAGACTGCCATGTCTTGCAAAATGTTATTTGTAAATCATTCTGATATCCAATATCTGTCTGAACCTCTGCAAAGAGATTCAGTTTGTTTATTTGTCTGTTCTCAATCTCTCTCACTCTGTTTGTCCAGTCAAATGAACATAAGGAAGAGCGTAAAGTTCCAGAAAGAAAGAGAGAACGTCGACAGCTGAAGACCAAACGTTTGAAAGAATACACAATCAAATCACACTCCAGCATGCCTCCCAACAACACCTACGTCAACTTTGAGCGTTTTGCCCAGGTGGTGGAGGACATCTCTGTCATGGAAGGCACATTTGGCAAGCTGGCTGCATCCCATGATGCACTGCAGGAGGATATTGATGCACTGGTGTCCATCTACAATGAAAAAGAGTCTTGGTACAAAGAGGAGAGCGAGAGCATCAGACACGAGCTGTCCCAGATACGTTACGAGTTCCGGAAGGTGGAGGCGTTAAGGCGTGGGGTGCAGGAGGACATGAGGGCAGTGGATATGAGTGTGAGCAGCTTGGCTGAGCGTTACCAGGAGCGTCACATGCATTTTGAGGCATTACAGAAGGACTTATGCTCTGAGCTGCAGTGGGTTCAGGAGGTTGTGGGATCCTTCCAAGGTGCTGGAGGCAACAGGGCATTTACAAATTGTAGCTTTAGCAGTGTGTTTAACTCAGACGTGAACGAGGCACTGAAAGAATTGCTGAATAGGTCATGTGGAGGAGATTTACTAACAGGCATTAACTTGGACCAGCAGAGATAACACATTCAGACCAGCAACGCAACAGACATCCTAAACACATCCTTAGACACATCCTGACCTGCACTAAGACAAGCTAATACTTGGCATGCAGTGAAAGGGATGGATGTGCATTTTCAAATATAATCCACAAGGGGGCGCGTTGGACAGTCATTATTAACAAATATTTTGTCTAGTGCTCTTCAGACCACGCTACCTTTGCAGCAAAAAGAGATATGAATCATAACATCACTTATGCATTTTAAATGTAATAGCCAAGTTATAGATGAGGAGTTTTGGAGAGCACATTAGTTTCTTGCAGTCTAACAATGACAGATGAATTAGTCAACTGTGCAGAGACTGTGGAATAGAACTGATTAATCTGTCCTTTTTAAAAAACTAACAGATAAATAGTACATTTAA
Organism: Chanos chanos; assembly: GCF_902362185.1. Taxonomy (NCBI): domain Eukaryota; kingdom Metazoa; phylum Chordata; class Actinopteri; order Gonorynchiformes; family Chanidae; genus Chanos; species Chanos chanos. The sequence goes on from NC_044496.1 coordinate 17,893,192, forward strand.
ATTGTTTAGTTCTGGTTTGTATAAATCACATGATATAATATCCAGGCCTGGCCAAAATTATGCTACAGTAAGTTACTTGGATGTATTGTGCTCATGCATGTGAAACTGTTTAAATTTCACAGACAGTGTTTTTTTTTTTTTTTAAATTGTTTTCACAGATGACAGAACCATATTTCAAATTCAGTTTGAGTGGCTGTGGTAACACACTGTATTTATGTGAAACAGCAAATGTAATGCAGCATTTCTCTTCTATTTGATTTGCTTTGGCTGACACTGATCTGATCAGCATGTGTGAGAAATGTGTTTTAGTAATAGATGATTACATTTTAGAGAGGTGTTTGTTATATTGTATATTTCCTTCACATGATCCCAAAGTCAATGATCAAAGGTTATGTAATCAGACTCAGTGAACCTATGAAAGCACCCTCTGTTCCTTTACTACGTGGAATCAGTTTGATCCACCTGATATTGTGATCACACACCTAGTGTATGCATTTATTTTTCTTATCTCTTCTATTTCTACACATCCCAGAATAACCCCTTTGACAGAGATTAACATACAAATTTAGATATTTTTACTTTTTTTTTCCTTTTATTTTTACCACGGTTTACAGTTCTGTTAGTGGTTTGTCACACCCTGTGTGGGTATGTGTATTTTTTAATCTTACTTCTGTTTCCTGAAGGCTCTACTCCACTCTGGAGAACAGGGCTGGTGGGTGGAGATCTTAGAGAAGCCTGTCAGACTGTGACATTTTCTTATCTGGCTAAAAGAGTAGCTGGGGCAGGGTGCACACACACACACACACACACACACACACACTCTGTACAGCCTTTGCCTGGATCTCTGACAGCACTGCTTTTTGCTCTCGGCTAAAGTCTTGTGCTGTAGTGCAATGATCACTAAGCATGTCTGCATCCACTCTGCAGGAAATCCAGTCGTGAAGAGTATGTGTACAGCTTGGTTTCATTTCCAAGTCCTCTGAAGCATTCTCATCTAAATAATTATAATAGATCTTGGCCTCATTCAGAAAGTTGTCTTCTAGAACCTGTTTGAACGTGTGTGTTTAATTTTATGTAATAACAGCAAAAAAAAAAAAGAAATCAATGTATAAGTTATATCTCTATCTGACTTCAATTACAGATTGATTGTAATCGATATTATTGTAATACAGTTCCTATTTTTCATTCACCTAAAATTAAATGGTCAGCATTACTCATCAAATAATGATAATTTTGTACATAAAGTATTCCCACAATGCAAAATAAGGAATCATCACTGTATGGAAACATATCTACAAAATGACCAGATCCCAGAGACCAGCCACTTATGTTTGTGCATCCCTGGCTGCACAGAAAGTTATTTTTTTATGATTCTCCTCATGATTATGCAAGTCATGATGATGTTGACTGTGGCCCCATTTACAGTATGTCCCTTTTATCAAGGAACATGCCAGTCTAACTCAGTTTGATGTTTATCTTTTCTAGAATGTAGCAATCACCCATGGTTATCATTTGTCCCTCTAGAAGGTCATGGAGGTCAAAGATGAGTAAGAGGTTTTGTAGTAGGAACAAAATAAACAGTCAATGCTGCGTCAAGGTTCTGGAATTCTACTGGAAGAATACAACACCATTCTTCCATGAGATTAGGTCTTGATCTTGTCACCAAGATTACTGCGTCGCATGATGTATATTGTTAATGCTTATCAAGCCATTTGTTGACCATCTGTGGCCCATGGATGGGGAAATTGTCATTTTGGAAGAAATCACTCACATGGGTATGGAAATTCTTCTCTGAAGGTTGGAGATGACCACTTGAGATTAACTTTGTGTTCACTTCTATTTATCTTGCTCTCCAGGAGCTTAAGTGGACTTAAAACATACCAAGACAATGCAACTCACACTAAAACAAAGTTGCCAGAACTGTTAACTGTGGGAAACAAGAACTCATTCTTTATGAGTTTGTTTTGGTGTGAATCAGACCCTCAATCATCCACATGTTTAGACCAACGTGAAGGATGACTCCTGTGACCTTTTTTTGACAGCTTCAAAGATCACTGCCTGTCAGGGTGACCAGATGCCAAGAGGCCAGATGTGGGACGCGTGGTAAGTTTGTGTGGGACAATGTGAGACATGTTACCAACGTGAGGTAACCTAAAGCTTTGATATAATGTATATGGATCATTCCATACCAACTCACCAAGGCCCTCCAGCTCATGTCATGGATTTTCTATAAAAAATTCATGTGAAAATCTCCATTAAATTCATGGGACCTTGCAAAACCCTAAAGCATTACTCCAAATACTTTTTAGTTATGATTTTTTGAAGTTTGGCCCTCTGAGCTAAATTTCATCATCTTTGCCATTCTTTGTAAGCCTCACCAATTGCTTATTTTTACTGGACTGGGTTGAAATTTGTACTGAACATCCAAGAGACCCCAAGGATAATTTGCAACATGTGTTCATGTAAATAGTTCTTGCTGAATGTCAGTAAGCAAATTAATAAAAATAAATTACCCGAACGAAGAATCTTTAATTTTCAAAACGTAATATCTCCTCTAATTTTTGCTTTGTAGCAACAAAATTTTGATTCTGTATAGTATTAATGTAGATCTATCACATCTAGAGGTTATTTGGTCCTGCATAAAAAATTGAGCACCACAGATCTTGCTAAATATAGCTTTGGAGCTGAAAACCCCACTTTTTAAGATATTTTGACTGTATATTTTCCCAAGAAGGAATATTTTAATTTCCTTGAAACTTTTTTGAGGGGAAAATGTTAATATTCACTGCAGACATAATAAAAAATTAAGGATATTTGTCCATCATTTAATAATTTTTTCAAAATAGCTCATTTTTCGTACCTTTTCACTGGCTGTAATATTACATTCGGTGGTTTTATTTCATCGGAAGATATTTGCACTATGTTGACTTCAAGGTTTTCTCTATGTGATACCTGTTGAGCCTGTTTTTCATTGGGTTGAGGAAATTTGCAAGTTACAGCTTGTAATGGCTTGGTATGGAATGATCCATATCTAACTTAATAAGAAACATTTGTATTCTGCCTTTACTCTGCTTTATTCTGCTCGTAAACACCTACACTTTGTCCTCTAGTCGATTCCACAGCACACCAGTTAGGCCATCAACATTCTCTCCCTCGTACACAACTATGTAGAATAAAAGAGATCGAAAGTAACCTGTACAACCTGAAAAAATAAATGCGCATATGGAATCGATAAGAATGTAGTAAAATTACTGGGGCTTTTAGATAACCACTGGCCTATTAACCACTGATTCTCAAGCTGTCAGTGAATCTAAGTCATTATGTTAGAGCTGGGGTGGGCAAATCCGGGCCTGGAGGGCCATGGTCCTGCTGTTTTTCTTGTCAGCTAACTAAATACAATCTGTGATTGGCTGAAGAGAGTGCACACCTGTTTGCAAGGTGAAAATCAACAGGTAACGAAGAGGTGAAAACAAAAACCCGACAGGTTACTGGCCCTCCAGGACCGGATTTGCCCACCCCTGTGTTAGAGCAATCATTTGTGATATCGCTCGGAGGCATAAAATGTCGAGACGAGTAGGGTAATGTAATTTTACTATTCCTTAACTGGAAAAAGTTAAATAGAATAGACACCCAGAAATATGTCGCAGCCCATTCTTTTGTAAAAGTACATTTTCTGTTCTTTGTGGCCATGATGTCGCCTTGTAGCTTTAACCTTCATATCTGCAATTTATCCCGCATGCTATATTTTGGTGACGTAGCAGAGGAGTTCACCGGATTGATGGCCGTCACAGCCTCTTGATGACCGCTCTCACTGCTCTCCTCTCAGCCATTGGATGAAAGCCAGATTTTTAGAAAAGCGTGGCTATGTTGCGTTTATATGAATCAGGTTGCTGCTTTTGACGTAACGCTATTTAATAGAATAGAAACTATGCCGCAACGCCACAAGCGGCTCACGTGCCGGGCGGGTAAAAGAACGCACCCATGTGTTCTTGATCAATGAAATTGCGGGACACATTATTTCAATATGCGGGATGCGGAACAAAGGGTCAAAATGTGCATCACAACGCAAAGAGGGACATCTGGGGGATATTCCAGAAAGCGGGTTTGGTGAAAACGTTAACTCAGTGTAAGTAGTAAACCTCCTAATAGAAGAGCCCTATGGTTTCCTTCGCTTAGCAAAATAAAGACATAGGGCTCTTCTATTAGGAGGTTTACTACTTGCTGTGAGTTAACTACAGTTTTCACAAAACCTGCTTTCTGGAATACCCCCCTGGCCACCCTACTGCCTGTGTTCTTTGCAATACTTCAGGTATAAAAAGGGGGTTTATGCACTGCAAACCAGCCACAGCGTCCTTCCCGATGAAGTTCTATATCATGGTACAGCAACACAGATTTCAGCTCTCAGAAGCCTTTATGTCATGTTTGTGCTGAAATAGACAAATTCTTATTTACTTTCTTTCTTTCTTTATGTCTTTTTCATCAGTTAATAAAAGCAAGAGTATTTCATAGTTTATAGCAGCATTATGGTGTTTGTCATTCTCCCACATCAACATATTTAAGTCTGATGCCATATAATAAAAGAGAGTCTACCCCAGGGAGCAACAAAGCTATGAAAGATCCAGCAAAAGTTAAACACTTAAACATTAAATGGTAACAACTAAAAATGCGTATTATCATTGTACTTTATCTACAGGTTAATAAAGGAAATGGCAACAACAAAAAATATTTCCTCTGACAGATTTTAACATTGCAATTTGGTTCTGGCATTGCAAATGCATACTTGAAGTTAAATCACTAGGAGTGTTATTATTATTATTATTATTATTATTATTATTATTATTATTATTATTATTATTGTTGTTGTTGTTGTTGTTATTGCTGCTGTTGTTGTTATTATTATTACTATAAAGCTGTACGTGATTGTTCCCTGAAAAGCTCTGAAAATGGTTTTATTATCGCCCTTAGATTCAAGCATTTACACACACACACACACACACGCACACGCACACGCACACGCACACGTCACTGCGCCGAGGGGCTGGGGCACTGTTAGGGGTTGGGAGGGACTGGACCTGAGTGCTGTGTTGCAGCGGAGTGGAATCGAGGGAGAATGGGGTGCTCCTCCTTTCACTCCCAGTCATCGTTAACAGGTTGATCAAATTTTAAGTTAGTGTTTATGAGGTTGTCCATTTAGCCCCACAACATGAAGGTGCAGAAGTAATAATAATGCTAATCACTTTCGTTTGTAATGCACAGAAGAGGCCTCTGACAGTTTCTGGTAAGATTGTAGCCTCACCCTTCACTGTCTGTTTTTTTTACACGACATACAAGTGTAGGCCTGTAATAATGCAAAATTGTATTCATCTAACGAACAGTTTCAGTCGTACTACATGAGCAATTTATTTAAGTTAGTGGGAGTGTTAAGTTGAATAGTAAATTGGGTCGCTGCTGTTAGGCTGCTAACACGCTAGCAAGATCTGAAGCAGGAGTCTAATAAACTGGCTGTTCGCCCCTTTAAGCTGGCAACCAGATAGCTTGCTAGTTTGTCTTGCATTAAGTTAGCGTGCTAATTTAGCTAACCTAAATAGTTATATAGAACCGATTCTGCTCTGGAGAGAAATCTGTTGTATCGAAGTAATATTGTTTTAATTAACGTTAAAAAATGAACTAAGTTAAGCGGCTTGACAGCTTGTTTTGCCAACAATAAAATAAATGTCCATGATAGCATGCTAATGCTAGTGGCTCAACTGTCAAGCCAGAGGTTTCTCACATCAAACATATAGCAACGCTAGTTGGATCGTTAGCCTGTCGGCTAGCAGACCTTAACTAGCTAGAAATAAACACGTATGTGACAATTAGAACAGATAGCAGTGGTGACAGTATGTCTATTTTTGAGTCAGCGGCGTAAATTAGTTTGATATGCAGAAAAGTTAGCTTGCTTTAGAGTTAGTTATAAGGCCTAAATTAAGCCAGTGCTTTGTCAGTGGATATGGGTTATCTGACAATCTGCATGAGAAAGCAGACTTGTTACCAGCAGAGTCCTTACATGATCACCGGCAACTAATTATAGTCAAGACTACCTCTACCTCGATAAAACGTTTCTGTATTGAGGGAAAACGTTTCTATATTGAGCTTAACTGTAATTTGCATACTGATGTAGCCTAAGTATATTTTGGTTAGTAAAGTTACATAGCTTGTCGCTTACTAAACGTGGAGCGCGCTGAAGTAAGTTTCTAGAACCTTTATTTACCTAGTTAGTCAAGCCTGGACAGCTTATGAATTTAGCTAGTTGGCAAAGACACTTCGTTTTGTTGAAACTTAGCAACCTACTTTAAGTTACTGAAGCTGTAAAACGATCAGCTTTGCTGTGACCCCATCGATTATGTCGGCCTAATTGATTTTTCGGTGCTCACTGCTCATTTTATTTTTATTAAGCAGATCATTTCGTCCTCTGCCGCTGGGTCTTAATAATGCTAGCACTTATCAGGGATTGTATCTTTAATATTTTAAATTATTTAGTCTTGTCAGAACTCGAAAACAAGACAGTGTCTAATATTACATGGTATTGCCTACTTGTGTTTGTCCCAGAAGTGCAATACTATGTTTGAAAGTGTCTGAAACAGCTTGTCCTTTTAGTGTACCTGGCACAACACAAAACACTATAGTGTGATATAGTTTGTTCACTGAAACATATAGCACTGTACCCTAATTTATTTTGTCAGGGAATGTCTGAACGCCTCTGGAGAACACTCTTTGTTCAGTTTATTGTGTCACTATAAATTATATAAGATGTATAACCTAATGACATTTTTTTTCTGAATGAGTCTGACATCTCTGGCAGTGTGTAAAATTAAAGAATACAGTAATTTTACACACTGTGATGTCATTGTATAATTCTTTCATGCTCTGAAAGTTGACCTACTTAAGCTATGGCAGTTTGCCAGATAGACGTTCAGGTTAATAATCACCAGTTTGCTACAGTCTTGACATTTAACATTCATAGGATCTATACAGTATTTGTATGACGCAGTTTTCATAAATAACAGCTGTGTTTGGTGAAGGTACTCTACATGTTGTTCTGTTGTTAAATTCTTAAGAAGTTTGTATTCAATTTGAAACTGCTATGTAATCTAGGTACAGTATGTGTGAGGTCTTTGGTTATGCATTAAAAAGAGGTGACAGGTAATCTTGGTTCTGTATAACTCTGATAGACTATTGCATCATACAGAATGAGTGCCTCTGATTATGCTTTTGTTCAGGCAAATACTACCCTATACAGATGGTGATGCAACTAATCAGGCATCTCATGAATGTTTCCTGAATGTCTTTAGCATTTGATCTGGTCACAATATTTGGGAATTTTACACAACACTTTGTGCATGTGTATTTTACCGTATTTATACTTTTGTTTAATATGGGTAATGTTGTGCGTGTTGTAGGTGTGATGACATGCGTGTGAAGCACCATGGCCGTGATGATTCCACCAGTAAAGCTTAAATGGCTGGAGCACTTGAACAGCTCCTGGATCTCAGAAGACAGCGAGTCCATCTCCACACGTGAGGGGGTGGCACTGCTTTATGCGAAGCTGCTGGCCAATAAGGAGGTGGTTCTGCTGCCTCAGCAGGTGCTATGTTTGAAAGGCCCACAGCTGCCAGACTTTGAACGAGAATGTTTGTCCAGCGATGAGCAAGAACATTATCTGGACGCTTTGCTGGCCAGCCAGCTTGCCCTGGCCAAGACCGTCTGTTCTGACTCGCCTTTCGCCACCGCGCTCCGCAAACGTCTCTTGGTCCTGCAGCGCATTTTCTATGCACTTTCCAACAAGTACCACGATAAGGGCAAGGTGAAGCAGCAGCAGCATTCACCCGAGAGCACGCTGGGATCTGCGGACATGCACGCGGTCAGTGAACGTCCTCGATCCAGTACAGACGCGCTGATTGAGATGGGTGTGCGGACCGGGCTCAGCCTGCTCTTTGCGCTGCTCAGACAGAGCTGGACCATTCACCCCACCGGGCCGGGACCCAACCTCTGCAACGATGTCATCACCACCGCCATCGAAGTGGTGGGCTCTCTGCCGCCACTCTCGCTGGCCAACGAGAGTAAAATCCCCCCCATGGGCTTGGACTGCTTAGCTCAGGTGACCACGTTTCTAAAGGGCGTGACGATGCGGAACTCCGGGGCGGACATGGTGGGTCGGCGGCTGGCTTGTGAACTACTGCTGGGTTTGGCTGCCCAGCGAGGTTCCCTGCGCTACCTGCTGGAGTGGGTAGAGATGGCACTGGCTGCCTCAGCTGGCGTCACGAGCGTCGAACCCAGCAAAGCCACGCCGAACCAAGAGGGACTGATCGGATACGACTGCTTCATGAACATTCTCATGCAGATGAGACGCTCTCTGGTACACGCATTCACTGTATCACTTTTTGTTATCTATCAACGCTCCATTTATCTTGGCTGACTTTGAGCTTACATAGTATAGTGTGTCAAGCTGTATCTCATAAAAAAGATTTGTTTACACATTTGTCCCAAAATTGTGTATAACTATTCTGATGAGTGTCTCCTGTCATAGGGGTCATCTGCTGACCGTAGCCAGTGGAGAGAGCCAGTGCGTACCCCCGATGGTCTGTGTTCCCTGTATGAGGCTGCGCTGTGTCTTTTTGAGGAGGTAACTAACACACTGATGCTTTAGTTACTTTCAAAGTTATGACAGGGATTTTGTTTACTGTGTACTTTCCGTCTTTGGCCGTGATTGGTTGTATTGTGTGGAGTAGGTTTTCAATATATATTTTACCATTCTTAACAGGTATGTCGGATGGCGTCGGACTACTCCAGGACGTGTGCAAGTCCAGACAGCATCCAGACCGGGGAGGCAGCGATGGTGTCAGAGACCTGTGAGGTTTATGTGTGGGGGAGTAACAGCAGCCACCAGCTGGTGGAGGGAACTCAGGAGAAAATCCTCCAGCCCAAACTGGCACCCAGCTTCAGTGATGCACAGACGGTAAACAACTCACTCCCAGTTGTCTCCTTACTGTGAGCTTTAGGTCGTTTGGATATGTTACACTGAAACTCTCTGGGGGTTTTTTTTCTTGAGAACTGTCACTAAACAGCATAGGGGCAGGTATCCTATGGGTTGCTAAATTGCATTTGTTTAATGCCGTTTTTGTTCATTTTTATTAAATTAGATTATGCTGTCTCCCCTCACTCAAAAAGAGTACTATTATTTTTTTGTTGCTTCTGATATCCGGTCTGATCTGACCTGGAGTTGGTGTTGTGCTGTGTTGTTTGTTCTCTCAGATTGAGGCTGGTCAGTATTGTACCTTTGTCATTTCCTCTGATGGCTCTGTAAGAGCCTGTGGGAAGGGAAGTTATGGGCGCCTGGGACTGGGTGACTCCAATAATCAGTCCACTCTGAAGAAGTTAACGTTTGAACCTCACCGCGCCATCAAAAAAGTGTCGTCATCCAAGGGCTCAGATGGCCACACGCTGGCGTTTACCAGTGAAGGGGAGGTTTTTAGCTGGGGAGACGGAGACTATGGCAAACTGGGGCATGGCAACAGCTCCACCCAGAAATATCCCAAACTCATACAGGGCCCACTGCAAGGAAAGGTACTTTATATATATATACCAATAAACACAGTATACCTGCATGAATACGGTACATACTTAATATACACGCCCACATTCATATGCATTCAGTTACATTTAGTTTTGTTCACGTGACACATTTTGCAGTAGACATTGTCAGTAATCACCCATGCTTAACTTGATTTATTATTATAAACCATTCACGTTGATGATTTACAGTTTACTTAACTGTCTGAAGGATGTTCACATATTGTTAAGCTAGTGGTGTGTGTGCATACCTCTAGAAGTCCAATGTCATATTTTTCTGTGTGTGTCTTTGTGCTTGCTGGCACATGCACAGGTGGTGGTGTGTGTGTCTGCAGGCTACCGGCACAGCGCAGCTGTCAGTGAGGATGGAGAGTTGTACACATGGGGTGAAGGAGACTTCGGGAGACTGGGTAATCATAACCTGCTCTTCACTAGTTCTGCTCTTTGATTTAAATCCATAGTGAATCACTTTCATTAGAGGTTATTAGAAAATATGTTGCTCTAAATATTGTTGTTCTCTCTTTAGGTCTGAAGGGTGGAAGGTTTACACCTTTGTTAATATTTGTTTTGGTGATGTTGAAATGTTTACTGTGTGTTGTAGGTCATGGCGATAGTAACAGCAGAAATATTCCCACACTAGTGAAGGACATCAGTAACGTCGGTGAGGTCTCTTGTGGGAGTTCCCACACCATAGCACTGTCCAAAGATGGACGCACTGTCTGGTCATTTGGCGGAGGGGACAATGGTGAGTTAACACACAGCCTAGATGTCAGAATATCAACCAGACGTCCTGCAAAGCTTTATGGGAAGTTCACGTGTCAGTGCAAAAGTTCACGTGCTAATTTGTTCTTTATAACTGTGCAGGGAAACTAGGTCATGGGGACACTAACCGTGTGTATAAACCCAAAGTTGTGGAGGCGCTGCAAGGCATGTTCATCAGGAAAGTGTGTGCAGGCAGCCAGTCGTCTCTAGCCCTCACCTCCACGGGGCAGGTACTTAACACACTCAGCCCTGCTCAAATGTACACCTCACAATACCGCCCCCTCCCCTCTCAGCACTCCAACTCCTCATGAGCGCAGACTCCACAAGCGTTGCCTTTGTTTGCATACTTATTTGTTTTCTGCATGTTGTGTTTGTTTTTCTGCAGGTCTATGCCTGGGGCTGCGGTGCTTGTCTTGGCTGTGGGTCGTCTGAGGCCACGGCACTCAGACCCAAACTCATCGAAGAACTCGCCACCACCAGAGTGGTCGACATCTCCATAGGCGACAGCCACTGCCTTGCCTTATCCCACGGTAAGTTACCATGCTCTTACATGCCACAAATGAGTTTTACAGTGGCTGGAAAAAATATTAAACTGGAAGATCTGAATTTGATGTAGAAAAAACAATGTTAATCATTCTAAAGCCGCAACGGAAATAATGCACTTTAATGAGTGTCTTTCCAGTATGAATGCATTAGCACGTCATTGAGTGCTATCTGTTTCACGCAGAACTAGAGCTGCATTTGAATGCTTCACCTCAGTCATCTGCAATAAAACTGTTTATGAGATGTCATAACAGTATCCTATGTGTTACTTAGCATCCATCAAACATGATTTTTTTTTTTATAATCTGCACGCGTTGGCTCCAAAGATAAAAGATGTTTTGGCTCTCTTGTACTCTGTAAATGTCATTGATGAAACTGAGAAAAATGGAATCCATCACTCAGTGTGGCAGGTTTATGTGGGAGGTTATTAGTACTTGGCAGAACTGTCCTAACAGCTGTAAGACACTGTCCTATCAGTCATTATTCAAGTGAAGTGTAGCATTATTCAAGTGAAGTGTAGTTTTTGGTTCTGTACACTTCTGGCAGCTACATAATGAAGGTGTTTACTCTGTTTTTGAGATAGACGGTTTTGGATCGACTGTCTTGCTCGAGTGCTAATATGTGCCTGTGTGTGTTTGTAGATAATGAGGTGTATGCGTGGGGAAATAACTCCATGGGCCAGTGTGGGCAGGGGAACTCCACTGGACCCATTACCAAACCGAAGAAGGTGATTGGTTTAGATGGAGTTGCCATTCAGCAAATTTCCGCTGGAACCTCCCACAGTTTAGCCTGGACCGCTCTCCCCAGAGACAGGTTAGTAATGATCTTTGAAATACACAGTTCTAGACTCATTATTGTCATATTTTTTAAGTAGCATTCTTAAGATCCCTATGTAAATGTTTCAAATGCTGTGTGTTTGTGGGTGTTCAGGCAGGTGGTGGCATGGCACAGGCCCTACTGTGTTGACTTGGAGGAGAGCACTTTCTCTCACCTGCGTTCATTTCTGGAACGGTACTGTGATGGTATCAACAGTGAGATTCCACCCCTGCCCTTCCCTTCCTCCAGGTATGACTTACCTGTCACACCAGCCCCTTCCACATGATCACCCACAGCATGACTATATGTGTGGAGGGAAACAGTGTTGTTATGGAGCAGTGTCAGACTGCTTGTGGTATATTTTTGACTTCAGAGACAGAGAGTGGTGTGTCTTTTATTCATATGGGCTTCTTTGTGGTTCTGCAGGGAACATCATAACTTCCTAAAACTGTGCCTACGACTTCTGTCCAATCACCTGGCTCTTGCTCTGGCGGGGGGTGTGGCCACCAGTATTTTGGGCCGGCAGGCGCGCCCGCTGCGCAACCTGCTATTCAGATTAATGGATGCCTCAGTGCCTGACGAAATCCAGGAGGTGTGTGTGTGCATTTATGAATGATTCAGAGTTTGTGCGTTATTTGATAAATTTAATTTAATGTTGGTGTAGCTGTGTATGTACCAATGAAATTCATCCTAGTTCTTCCACAACACTTATGTTTGATTGTGTATGTGTTTTGCAGGCTGTTATTGAGACATTATCAGTGGGAGCGACAATGCTGTTGCCTCCTCTTAGGGAGAGAATGGAGCTGCTCCACTCTCTGCTGCCACAGGGACCAGACCGCTGGGAGAGCCTCTCAAAAGGACAGGTGTGTGTATGTGTGTGTGTGTGTGTGTGTGCGCGCGCATGGGTATGTGTTTTGATTTGTGTGCAGTGTGTGCAGAGTCTACTCTTTTTTTTTTTTGTGCAGTGTTTTTGTTTGCTGTGCTAGCGCAGACGTACCTGTGTGTTTTTCAGAGGATGCAGCTGGACATTATCCTGACCAGTCTTCAGGACCACACCCATGTGGCGTCTCTGCTCGGCTACAGTTCTCCCCCTGATGCTTCGGAACCTCTCACCCTACCCGTCGACTCTGCACATGCTCCGGACACACACTCTGACACACACCCTGACACACACCTGGCCGAGATTCTCATGAAGACCCTTCTTAGGAACCTTGGTTTTTACACTGTAAGTGCTGGTCGAGGGGACATCTGTCAGAATGCTGGATACCCCGGATGAGTTGGACGCACTGAGCTGCTTTTGCTTCAAAGATAGCCACTACAAACATACTGTTCTGTAAATCTGTTTTGAGTCAGTCAAATCTGTTGGTATAGTTAAAATGAAAGTACAAAGAGAGATGGGGTAGGAACTATAATATGCAAGTAATCAGTGTTGCTGTTGCTCTTTCAAACACGTTTGGTTCATGCTCCCTTAGCAGAATTTAGCTTGAATTGAAGCTGTCTTTTCAATAAACCTGACATCAAGGACATAGTCAAGTGTGCACGTCTAGTCTGGATGAACCTGATCAATCTACGGTTCAGTCCTGACTAGACCTGTGGGTTTCATGCCTATGGCGTTGCCTGCAGGAGAAATAAAATACTGACCAGTACTGCTCTTTTTAAAAGTTATGAAATGTTTCTGAACATTGATATCTCTCTTTCTGACTCTCTCTCTCTCTCTCTCTCTCTCTCTCTCTCTATCTGGACCTCACAGGAGCAGGCATTTGGAGAACTAGAGAAGAACAGTGATAAACTGCTACAGGGCACATCGTCTTCCGACAGTAGCCAGCCAGCTCACCTACATGAGCTGCTGTGCTCTCTCCAGAAACAGCTATTGGCTTACTGCCACATTAACTGTGTAACAGAGGTACATACACACACACACACCTGTGTTTGAAGAATATACGGCCACACACACGTGTTTGAGGAAGCATTAGTGACTTGCAGTTGCATCAGCTAATTTCCCTCACTACTACACACACAGAATAACATCTGGCATAGTGCCACCATATGTTGTAATGCAGTGACAGCAGTAGAGAGAGGTTCTGAGTTTTTTCAGGGTTTAGCATTGTCAGCACTGTCCTCATGGCTCCGTGAGTGACGGGTGTAAGACAATCCAGCATCGTGGGTCAGAACAATTTGTTTTTGATAAAGATGTTTCTCATGGTTAATTATTATTACGGTGGAGAGCTGAGGCTCTGTAAGACTCCATAGACAGGCTTTTTTTAGGGCCTTATTTATTGAAGATTGTAGTGTTTGCAGAACTTGAATGACTGTCTGCAGTACTACAAATGGATATTGATGCTAGTCTTGGGTCACGTTACTGTTGTTAAATTTGCAAACAGTTGTAGCAAGCTTTGTGTTGACTAAAGGCCATGCTAAAGATTAGAGACAGACAAGTTCATTTTAAGTTCATGGCATAAAAGGAACATGGGATACTGTAAACTTGGAGTGCTTTGGTGACTGAGTAGCTGTGTTGCAGATGTAGTGTGAAAATAACTCACACTCTCCCACCTCTGACTCTTAGGGCTCCAGCAGTGTGGCTCTACTTCATAAACATCTACAGCTATTACTGCCTCACGCCACCGATATCTTCACCCGTTCAGCCAACCTGCTCAAAGAAAGTTCCGGAAACGGCAGCGTACGTGAAAAACTCCGAGGTAAATAAAACACACACCGACTCAGAAGCATCCATTATTTATATATATTTACCCTTGTCAGTGATAGTGGTTGAAATGAACATTGACATTTGTATTTTTGTAGATGTGATCTACGGCTCTGCAGCAGGCAGCATGCTGTGTCAGATTGTGACCTCACTGCTGTTGCTGCCTGTGTGGGTTGCTCGGCCGCTCCTCAGTTTCCTGTTGGACCTCCTGCCTCCGCTGGACCGTCTCAACAGGCTCCTGCCTGCCGCTACTCCACTGGAAGACCAGGAGCTACAGTGGCCTCTGCATGGTGTGACACATTTTTATGATTACTATTAAAACTCAGACCTATTACTTCATCGCTTAAACATGCTGTGTCTTTCCCTCATTTTTAACTGCACACTTTAATATTTAACGCCTAAATCTCTCAGCTATTAAACGTGTTATCTGACACTGCAGACATAACCCTGCCCTGCTGCGATGCCTTTAATCTGAGCTAAACCAGCTACTACTTTTCCCCCCTCCCCATCCCTCTCTCTCCATCTTTGTAGGCACCACAGAGATGGTGGACCCAGGTTGTATGAGTGGATCAGCACAGAGCTGGGTGTGGCTGGTGGATTTGGAGCGGACTGTGGCATTACTGGTGGGACGTTGTCTTGGGGGCATGCTGCAAGGAGCCCCTCCTTCACCTGAGGAACAGCATACAGCCTACTGGCTGAAAACCCCCCTGTTTAGCAATGGACTTGAGACAGACATCCCACAGCTAGGTACGCCCACACACACACATACATACACACACCCACACACACACACACAACACACACACGTACACACACACATGTACACACACATATGCGTGCAAATGTGCCTTGAACTCATTAAAGCATGTGTGTGACTTTGTGTGTGTTTGTCAGATGCCTGTATCAGCTCTCTGCTGGAGGTAGCGTTATGTGGTAATGAAGAGCAGAGGCTGTTTGACTGTCCACTCCGTGCTGATATGAGTGTACTGGTGGACCTGGCCTTGGGCTCCACTAAAGAACCAACACACAGCCTGTGGACCAACATGCAGGACTATGCCATCAGCAAAGGTACAGCACTCACTGTATTGCTAAAGTTAATAAAGGCTTTCCAAGAGACTTTCTGTCAGACATAGGACATATGTTCAAGGCAGTATTATGTATCGTAGCCTATCTGATTTATTTTGAAATCTCACTCTGGTTAACTGTTTGTCTGGTTAGACTGGGATAGTGCATCTCTGAGTAATGAGGTTCTGCTGGACACTGTGTCACGCTTCATTTTGGCTGCGCTGCTCAAGCACACAGGACTACTGGGCCAGGCCTGTGGAGAGGGCAGGTACAGCATCACTACATTGTCCTTTCTATATGAATTCATTAACCGCATAATACCAAGTAAGCAATTGTTGAAACTGGGATTTTGGGGGAAAAAAATAAGAAACTGATTAGAAACTCATTAGGTGAGAAACTCATTAGGTGAATTGTGCTCTTTTTATCAGGTATCAGCCGTGTAAGCTGCTGGCTGAGGTCTATCGCAGTGTGTATAAGGTGCGGAATCGCCTGCTGGCCTGTAAAAACATGGAGCTGATTCAGACTCGGTCGTCATCCAGAGAACGCAGGGTACAGTTATACACAGGCTCAGTCTGTCACCATATGACACACACACACACTCTGATTGAAGACAGCATGTCCACACACGCTCACAAACCCTGAGTTTGAGTGTTTTGTTTCTGTGGCTGGGTTTGGTGCAGATCTCTGATAACATGGACTCTGTGGAGATGGATCCACAGGAGCACTCGTTCACTCGCACCATCGACGAGGAGGCTGAATTGGAGGAACGTGCCGACCGAGAGAGAGAACGAGAGGGCAGTCATCAAGAACAGGAGGATGAAGATGACGAAAGAGAGCATGAAGTCATGACTGCAGGCAGTGAGTACAGTGAGACGCCCACACCCAAACAATGTAAACAGAAATATACAGAGACCCACACGCAAACACTCTGTATGCAGGTGCACATAGACACCCATGAAACAAACATGTTGGTGAGCATTTATTGGCATTGGCATTGGCATGTTCTGCCCGTTGGCATTGTGGTGGTTAACTACGCTCTGTTTGCCGCGTCTTATGCCGTGTTCTGGAATGTATTCAAGTCTGTAAGCACGTTTATTATTGAGAAGTACGAAGCAGTACAGTGTGGTTGAGCCGTTGCCTTAGTGTAGCTGTAATATTGATATGAATAGTTGAATGGCAGCTGATCTTCAGCTCATGTCATTTCTCAGTCAGCATGTGATTATTAACCACAAGTGTGGCTGCTGCTTTTCTAATCCACGCTTTGTGTTTGTGTCGCTGGACACAGAAATCTTTCAATGTTTCCTCTCAGCGCGGGAGGTGGCCCGTGGACGGGAGCGGGAACGGGAGCGCGTTGGCAGCGTGAGCAGGCAGGAGGAGCCGGCTCAGGTGGGGCTGGAGCGCAGAGCCAGCTGTGGCCTGCAGGAAGGCCAGGATCTCTACACCACAGCATGCAATGCCCTTATTCACCGCTGTGCCATGGTCCTATTGGCTGTCAGCCCTCCACTCTCACAGCACACCAATCAGCAGCCATCAGCGGGTGGGACCACTCAGGACGGAGGGAGCTTTATGACCAGGTGAGTGTCAGGATATCTTTACTTTTCTGTAGTGTTAAACTCTCAGCATTTCCCTCTAATCCTCCATCTATGGCTCCATCTAGAGCTTTAGAGTCCACTATGCAAACTATGTGGAGTTTAGATGTACTGTTGCTATACTGCAACTTCCATTAGAATTACTCAGGCTACTCTTAAATCTCAACTGACAAATGTTAGTGTTCATTCTTCTGTTTGCTTACAATTGTGACTGTATTCTGGGGTTTGTTTTACTGAATGAAATTTGTTAAGTTATGCTTTTGTTCATTCAAATTTGTGTCATAGGTTTATTTAACAAATTGGCTCTGTATTGTGTGCATGCGTGTGTGCGCGCACGTCTGTGTGTGTGTGTGTGTGTGCGCGCACGTCTGTGTGTGTGTGTGTGTGTGTGTGTGTGCGCGCGCACGCAAAGGAGTGAAAGTCTGTCAGCTGAGAGTCGGTCCATCCAGAGTAGTCCCAGCTACAGACTCATTAAATCCAGAAGTGAGTCAGACCTCTCCCAGCCGGAATCTGACGAGGAAGGATATTCACTGGTGAGTACCACTATTTTCACTCATTCACTAGATGGCTCTCACACTTCTTCATTCTTATTTACAGTGTGGTGTTGTGTGAATTAAGCTCATTTACCTTGTACGTGACCTGTTTCAGGGTGGTAGGAGAAATGATCTGGACTTGGCCTTTTCCCATAAGAAGAGAGGTACTGTCCCCTGATGGCTTATTGTGCTCCTTATCTCTTAGGAACACATTACTGTCTGACTTGAAAATATCACGTTGTATGTAGTTCTCTTTCAGTATTGATTGCCTGTCTGGGAGTTTGTGTTTATAAATATCTGTAATCTGTCTTATCTCTGGTAGGCATACATCACAGTACCCCGGACTCGGCTGACACATGGTTTGGCGGGCACACGGGACGAGACTGGATGTACAGCTCATTGCTGTCATATGAGGACTCAGACTTGGACCTCAGTCTCTCGTTGGGTATACATGCACTTATTGACAACATTGTGAGTTTCATCAGTGGAGATGTGGGAAACACGCCAGCGTTTAAGGACCCAGAGGAGGGCATGTCAACCAACCCTCAGGCCATAATTACTGCCATGGAACAACAGCAGAGCAGAGCTGAGGTACACAGACTGAGCATTATTAACCAGCATAATTTGTGGCAAGCTTGAATAGTTCCCACCTGTTCTAATTAGTGGTAGTGCTGAGAAATTACTAACCATAATTACACACATGTATACACACCGTAGAGAATATGGTAGCAAATGACATAATATAGACAGTTCAGTAGAGCACAAGTATACACAAATACCAGTCCCGTAGTAAAATAGTCAAAGGAAGAATCATGCAATGTATATGTGTTTGTGTGTCTAGTTGCGTTTGGAGGCTTTGCACCAAATTGTGGTGTTGATTTCTGGGATGGAGGAGAAAAGCAGCCAACCTGGGGCTGCAGGCACAGTTGGGCGTAGTGGCCCTGTCTTCCACTCTGCTTCCCTGTTGACGTCTGTCAGACTCCAGTTCCTCTCTGGATGCTTTGGCCTTGGTGCTTTTGGAAACGGGGGGCTAAAGGGAGAGAGTGTCCAACTCCACCACTATCAGGTAACAGTCAAGCTACATGTGCTTCCGGTTGCATAGCATAGTGATCTTTTAATTTGATTTGTAACTAAGTATATAGGATTACCAAGTTTGGAATTGCACATAATTGACACTATCTCTTTACATAGCCACTAATCCAGATCTGTGTTTGTGTGTGTGTATGTGTGTGTGTGTACATTTCTCTTTGCAGGATGGTGTCCGGGCCGCTAAAAAGAATTTACAGATGGAAATTCAGACAGCTGTACACAAAATCTACCAACAACTCTCAGTCACATTGGAGAGAGCTTTACAAGCCAATAAACACCATATAGGTAACTCTTTCTCTCTCTGTCTCTCTCTAACCATCTCTCTCTCTATCTCTCTTTCTCTAACTCTACCTCTTCAGTTTTCTCTCTGTCCATGCAGTAAATGTGTACATGTGTGTTGTGTATGCAGAGGCTCAACAGCGACTGCTCCTGGTGACTGTGTTTGCATTGAGTGTGCGGTACCAGCCTGTGGATGTGTCATTGGCCATCTCCAGCGGGCTGCTGGATGTGCTTTCTCAGCTGTGTGGCACAGAGACACTGCTGGGACAGACTCTGCACCTGCTTCACAAACCTGCCGGCTCTCAGCTCAGCACCGCACTCAAAGTTGCCAGTACTCGCCTGCTGCAGATCCTGGCCATCAGTACAGGGTATACAGCCAAACAATGACCATCATATACCACCACCACACATCCCATATTTATAACATAGCTCATAAAGATACACAGTGTTTTGCTGACTCTTCTTTTGATTGCACTGGTTATATTTAAAG
The DNA here is from genome assembly GCF_902362185.1 of Chanos chanos. Lineage (NCBI taxonomy): Eukaryota > Metazoa > Chordata > Actinopteri > Gonorynchiformes > Chanidae > Chanos > Chanos chanos. Next base: position 17,912,668 of record NC_044496.1, read on the forward strand.
TTACACAACATGTTGTCTTATGAACTTCTTCATAAGATTCAGATCATTTTTGAATAATGCCAGATTCCAGGAATTCCATGATAAGCCATGTTAAACTGCACTCTTATGTGAATCCTACCTCAACTAGTCACAGTTCAGTTTACGCCTGCAGTCATCTAGCCTTGAAAACCCAAATGATGACTGAGAAATGACATCCTTAATCCCTGTCCTGTATATATATATATATATATATATATATATATATATAGGAGACTAATCTGTCGCCCCTCTGTGGTCTGTCACAGGACCTATGCTGACAGGCTGAGTCCTAAGGTCGTCCAGGCTCTGTTGGATCTGCTGTGCAGTCAGCTGAAGACTCTGCTCTCTCAGGCTGCTGGCAGTGGGCTGAACACCAGCCCCGAACAAGACGACAAAATGGAAGACTGCGGTGATGCCCAGAAAAAAGACTTCAGAGGTCTGATACCCGTGACCTACTCACAAACATACCCTCAGGGGATGTCAGTCTGATGTGTCAGATGCATTTTTTTGTTCTTTATGTGTATTTCTGCTCTCTTATTGATCTTGTGTTGGATGTTGTTTGTTCCTGTCTTTTCCTGCTGCAGCCTTGTTGCGTAAGCAGCACACCGCTGAGCTGCATCTCGGAGACTTCCTGGTATTTCTACGTCGCGTCGTGTCTTCTAAAGCCATCCAGTCTAAGATGGCATCTCCCAAATGGACAGAGGTCCTGCTGAATATCGCGGCCCAAAAATGCTGCTCAGGTAACAGAATACCTAACGGTGTGTTTGCGTCTGTGTGTGTGATGATTAATGTTGGGGTTTGATATATAAACGTATGTGTGTCTGTGTGAATGCTCAGGGGTTCCTTTGGTGGGTAACCTGAGGACGCGCTTACTGGCCCTTCATGTGCTGGAGGCTGTGCTGCCTGCCTGTGAAAACAGCGTGGAGGATCATCAGATGACCCAGGTCAGACTCCACACCCATAAACAAAACACCTGCAAGTTGGGAACTGTCAGCCTGTGACTTTTGGCATTGACAGTATCCATTTTGGACCTTCGTGACCAATCCATCAGCAGTCTCTGAACAATCCTAAGGAAAACATCCCTTTGGAATGTAACAGAGCTGTCTTTCTGTCTCCCTCTCTGTTTGTGTGAATGTGTGTTAGGTGGTGGAGCGCCTGTTCTCTTTGCTGTCAGACTGTATGTGGGAGGCTCCAGTGGCCCAGGCCAAACATAGTATTCAACTGAAAGAGAGAGAGCAGGAGCTGAAGCTACAGGTAAGACTGCTCCCTCTGAGAAAGTGTGGGAGTATGGCATGTGGAAGATGACCTGACTCAGTGTTGCGTTGAATTATCCAATAGTCGCAAGAGTTTGTTTAAGGCCATGTTGTGTTTCAGGGTGAGCTGGAGGAAGAGGAAGAGAATCTACCCATTCAGGAGGTAACCTTTGACCCTGAGAAGGCTCAGTGTTGTGTGGTGGAGAGCGGACAAGGCCTTACACATGGCAGTGGGGGCAAAGGTTACGGCCTTGCTGCCACTGGAATCTCCTCAGGCTGCTACCAGTGGAAGGTACTGTACCACATATTCACAACACACACACACACACACACACACACACAAAGAGACTACATTATCCCATAGCAGAATGATTCCTATCTACAACATACTCCATCACCAGTATTCCTGTTGTGAGGTTTCTATGTGTGTTTAATAGTTCCTGTTCTGTTTTTGGTCAGTTCTACATCGTGAAGGAGAATCGTGGTAATGAGGGGACATGTGTGGGCGTATCTCGTTGGCCTGTACATGACTTTAATCACCGAACCACAGCTGATATGTGGCTGTACCGAGCCTACAGTGGAAACCTCTACCACAATGGCGAGCAGACACTCACTCTGTCCAGCTACACACAGGGAGACTACATCACCTGTGTGCTGGACATGGAGGCCAGAACTATCTCATTTGGCAAGAACGGAGAGGTGAGAAATACATTCTGTCTCTCATAGAGGCGCACACACACACACACACACACACGCACATAAACACATACACATACATATACACAAACACTGCTGAAATGGGCTTTTATCCTGATGTATTGGATGGTGTGATCTGCAGGAGCCCAAACTGGCCTTTGAAGACGTGGATGCCACTGAGCTCTTCCCTTGTGTCATGTTCTACAGCAGCAACCCTGGAGAGAAGGTGAGAGAAAGGCAGAGATATTATACATATGCACTGTACCACCTATGTTCCATTTTTTTTTTAGAGCATCAGATTATTTTCCCGACTGACTTAATGTGTTCTGACCACTGCTTGCTGTGTTACATCTAGGTGAAGATCTGTGATATGCAAATGAGAGGAACTCCCCGTGACCTGTTGCCGGGCGATCCCATTTGCAGCCCAGTTGCCACGGTGCTCGCGGAGGCGACCACTCAGCTGATCCGCATCTTGCATCGCTCCGAGCGCTGGACTGCGCCCATCAACCATTGCATGTTACAGCGACTACAACACATCCGTGGCTGCCTCAGGGAGGGGGGAACTTCGGGGGGCAGTCGTCTGCGGAAGAGTCGCTCCGCCCAGAGCAGGGAGGAGCAAGACGACAGAGAGGAGGAGAGAGATGAGGACAGAAGAAGGGCGGGAGGGCGTCACTGCACACCCGAACTCTCAGACACTCACCTGCGGACGCTGTGCAGCCAGGTGTGGCCCGTGTTGGCTGTGATTGGTGGAGCAGACGGAGGTCTGCGGGTGGGCGGCAGGTGTGTTCACAAACAGACGGGCCGCCATGCCACCCTGCTGGGCGTGGTCAAAGAGGGCAGCACCTCGGCCAAAGTGCAGTGGGACGAGGCAGAGATTACCATCAGGTGAACCATCTGCACCTCCATGCACGCACGCACGCACAAACACACAGTCACACACTCCATCAGATGAGTTACTCAGCATCTGCATTCTGACTATAGTCTAAAAGAGAATGAGTCATAAACAGGGACATCTTACTTGCTTTCCTCATCATGTCAATGTGTTGTATGCTATATATGTTTCATCAGGTTTTAATATCAACAAAGTCTGGATCTTGTATGTAAAGTCCACCTTAACCTGTGTAAGATTATTCCATGAAATGTATTTAAAGTAGTTTGCAATTGAAAGAAAATAAATATCATGAATATCATATTTAGTTAATAAGATCCATCAGCAGTACTGAAACACTGAATACCGTCCTTCACATTCATGTGTCCAGATGCTCTCTAGCCCTTTTAGTGACAGTTAGGTTGGATTCATCTGTTAAGTTGATGTTTAACTGGTTAGTTATGAGACGATGTTGTTCATTCATCAGTTGCGGTTGCCCACACGCATCCCTCATGTATTTATTATCCCCAGGAACTGCTCCTCTCTGAATTTGAAATTCCCCTTTTTCATGCACTGTTTTTTCAGCCGTTTCCTCTTTTCAGTCACCTGTCCTCTCTTGTCTTCCGCCTGAACTCTCTCCTGCCTCCTGCTTTCCACACTGATTAATTTATGTTTCTTTATGTTGATCCATGACTGCATGCTCCTCTCCTCCCTTTCCCTCACTTTTTTTCTCTCCTCTGTCACTTTGGTCTTTTATTGAAGCTTCCCCACTTTTTGGTCACCTAGCGACACTCCCCTCTACAACCTGGAACCCTGTGAGCCGTTGCCCTTTGACGTGGCTCGTTTCCGTGGCCTGACCGCCGCTCTGCTGCGGGACCTGACCGCCCTCGCCAGCCTGCAAGACGACGTCGCCAAGCCTGCCGCTCGAAGACACGAGCGTCGTCACCGCCACGAACAGGAGGAGCGAGAGAGCGAGACGCGCACGGAGACCAAAGAGGGCGGAGACCTCCGTGTATCTCACAGCCTGGATGAAGTTAGATCTCACGCCGCCCCTAACTCCCGCTCCGAGAGCGAGCTGGCCGCCTACGCCTTGGACGCCCCGCAGCCCCCCCCAGAGGGCCGACGCAGGCAGCAGGAGGCCGAGACGCGTGGAAACGTGCAGGAGATCGCCGCGCTGTCAGAAGTGCACGCCATACAGCTGTCCTATCTGTATCTGGGCGCCATGAAGACGCTCAGCGTGTTACTCAGCTGCAGCAAATACGCCGAGCTGCTCCTCATCCCCAAAGTGTTGCCGGACAGCAGTCACAACGCCGACTGTGCCAGCAGCAGCCCTGGTGCCAGCGTATGCCAGGAGGAGGCGGAGATGCGCACGGCGCTGCAGTTTCTCATGAGGCACATGGTGAAGAGGGCGGTGATGCGTTCCCCAATCAAACGGGCGCTGGGACTGGCAGACCTGGAGCGGGCACAGGCTATGATTTACAAACTAGTGGTCAATAGCCTGTTGGAGGAACAGGAAGGGGGCAAAACCAAACTCGGTGAGTCTGGGTAACACAGTAGCGGAGACGTGTGTGTATGTGTCGCTGTGTTTTTTCGGTGTGAAATCACGTGTGTCTCCGTTACAGTGGATGCAGAGTTGGAGGAGCTGGAGGGAGAGCAGCACTTCCAGACGCCTGTCACCACGAGCCCCTCCGCATCCAGCAGCACGTCTTTCATGAGCTCCTCTCTGGAGGACACTACCACAGCAACAACCCCAGTTACTACGGCAACGACCCCTGTTACAGATGCTGAAACGGCACCTGCCACAGAGTCTCCGGGTGTAATGCCACTCAGCCTGCTCAGGTACATTTCTCCACACACACACCTTAAGAGGTGTCTTTTTTGTTCGTTTCTTTGTTTGTTTTTGTTTTTAGCAGTTTAAGAGTTTGACTGTGCATTGTCGCCATTGGTAAAAATCTCACAACCATGAGCAGGCAGATGTTCTCCAGTTACCCGACCACCACCCTGCTCCCGGCTCGGCGAGCCCAGACTCCGCCCGTCTCCTCTCTGCCCACGTCACCCTCAGACGAGCACGGGCGGAGACAAAGCCTCACATCACCGGAGTCCCAGCCCGCAAGAACCACCAACAGAACAGGTACTCGACACACAGATGTCAGAATGCTAACGTACACTTTAAATACTGGTTAAGAAGAATCTTTACCACAGACATGTGTTCATATGCTTATTTACAGCTCTGTCCGACCCCAGTAGCCGTCTGTCCACCTCACCTCCACCTCCTGCCATCGCTGTTCCCCTGCTGGAGATGGGCTTCTCTTTGAGACAGATAACCAAAGCACTGGAGGCTACAGGTGTGTCCTAACTGACGCCCATGGACATCCTTTTCCACTTCTGTTCATTTATATTATCACCAAGCACAAACATGAACAGGGTGTCATGAGAAATATTTCTTTGTCGTAATGAAGCATGTATGCTGGTTTGTCATTTAAGCGTTGTGTTGAGTTTACAGAGTGTGTATTGTCATAGGTGCGAGAGGAGAAGCTGATGCCCAGAACATCACGGTCCTGGCCATGTGGATGATAGAGCATCCAGGGACGGCTGAGTCGGAGGAGCCCCACGGGGGAGGATCAGAGCCCTGCCCTGGGGCCGCAGGAGGAGGCAAGAGCGGCGAGAGGAGTTACCTCCGTTCACCTGGAGACATCCCTAATGCTGATGCAAGTGAGATGGAGGAGGGCTTCAGTGAGAGGTACATCACACACACATACATGCACCCGTACACACACACACATAGACACAATACACTCTTACATTTCCAGGTTGAGTGAGATTAGTAATTGTGTAGGGTTGGTTCATTTGATTTTTTCTATTAGTTAAAAACCTAGGACATCTGCCAGTCTTACTTGTCTAGTTCACTGATACGTTTGAAACTGAATTAGTCAGATGTGGTTTTTCTTTTGAAAAAAAAAGTTGCCACTTATGTGTGGTTTCAATGTTTTCCTCTTCGGTATAAAAACCATGCATCATTTTAAATGTCATATTATTGGTGGCTACAGCTCCACACCCGTGAAAGCTATAAGTGAGTCCATTCTTGTGTAGTTAGCCAGCTGAAGTTAACATTAAGCTTCTCTCTGTGCAGCCCTGAAGGACTGGACCAGGATTCTGCTTCTGCGTCCACTGGGCCTGCCCACAGGGGCCGTGCTGCAGCCAACAGGAAACACCGCTTTGACCTAACAGCACGCACACTACTGGCTCGTGCAGGTAACCACTCAAACGCTGCCTTTCAGTGCCAGACATTGTATACATGTGTGTCTGTGTAAACTAAGTAGCACACACCTACCAAACTGATACAGATCTCCTTCAGTATGCATGCCACACACACCCTGACCAGGCTGCTTTCACTTAACTAGACCAAGAGATTAAGTACCACACACACACACACACACACACACACACACGCATATCTGTTTGATCTCAAGATGCACCCTACTGACGAATTGTGCAGGAAGGCGCATGAACTCTTGTGTGGTGTGTGTGTGTGTGTGTGTGTGTGTGTGTGTGTGTACAGCGGGATTGTACCGGTCAGTGCAGGCTCATCGTACCCAGGCACGCCGTGAGGGCACAGGGCTGCAGCAGGAGTCTGGACCCCTGGGAGCGCTGTATGACTTTAACCTGGACGAGGAGCTGGAGCTGGAGCTGGACCAGGAGGCCATGGAGGCCATGTTCACCCAGGAACTGGCCTCTGACTCTGACATTCTGGGAATGTGGATCCCAGAGGTACTGGACTGGCCAACATGGGTGTGTGCGACAGCAGCTAGAGAAGGCGCTGCTTTACTACTAAATATTAACAACACGCACACACACACGCACACTCAGATAAATACACGCTCTTCTCTCTAGGCCTACATTTATATACACACCTTTTGCTTGCATTGCTTTTGCATGCAGAGCCTAACATGTTGTTAATGCCCATGATTACTGGAAGCTCTGTTTTGTTCCTCCAATTTAACACTTTTTTGTGCTTACATGCTGGCATACCTTTACATAAAGTTCAAAACTGTAATCTTAGACCAGTTCTGAGGTTCCTCAGATAGTTGACCAAGCGTGTGTGTGTGTGTGTGTGTGTGTGTGTGTGTGTGTGTGTGTGTGTGTGTGTGTGTGTGTGTATTGTAGCATGTGTGTGAGTCTGAGGATCGGGAGGAAGTTGTTTTGTGTGAGTTGTGTGAGGTCAACGTGTCCAGCTTCAACCAGCACATGAAGAAGAGTCACCCAGGATGCGGACGCAGTGCCAACCGGCAGGGTTACCGTAGCAACGGCTCTTACGTGGACGGCTGGTTCGGCGGAGAGTGCGGCAGCGGAAACCCGTACTACCTGCTCTGTGGCAACTGCCGGGAAAAATACCTCAACATGAAAAGCAAGATCAAAGGAGCACTTCCAGAGAGGTGTGTATTGCATGAGACACATGAGTAACTAGAGGAGTCTTGACCACAGTGATATTTGTGTGTTTTGGCACTGACGGCTCCTGTCACACTGATGTATTGGTTTTGTCAATGCTGAATAACTATTACAGTCTGGTATGATCAGTCATGTTTGATGGAGTTGTGTGAGTTTGATGGAGAATGTTAAGAAAAAAATCCTGTTTTTCACCCTTTAGATACAAAGGACAAGCTCCAGACCTCTTAGGAAAACAGGACAGCGTATATGAAGGTAATGAAGCATCTGCTGATGCCAGGCAGATCCGGACACTTAAGCTACACACACAGTGGAACGCATCTTTGAGAATGTCATTGCATTAACCATAGCTTTTATGTATGGTTCTGACTATCTCTCTTGGGGTGTGTGTGTGTGTGTGTGTGTGTGTGTGTGTATGTGTGTGCAGAGGACTGGGACATGCTGGATGTGGATGACTCTGAGCGGCTTACTGGTGAGGAGGAGTTTGAGTTGTTATCCGCTCCACTGGGTCTGAGTGAACGCAGGCTGGTTCCAGAGGCTGTACACTTCCCTGACACTGACCCTCTCGGAGCATCCGTTGCCATGGTCACTGCCACCAACAGCATGGAAGAAACTCTGCTACAGATAGGTGAGGAGACACTCAGACATGTCATAGCTACGCTCACTGGAATACATCTGAAATAATCATTCTCAGTAGGCATGTCTTTAGACTTTAGAGACAATGAGTAGAATTGAGAAATAAGAGGTTTTTAGAATTGTAGACATTTCAGGTCATTTGGAAAGCAAAGGAGAAAAATGAAGCTTGCTCTTCATTACCCTTTCTAAACCTGCTGCTTAAATTTTTGAGGTATTGCTATGTGACAGTATGGACATGGGTTTCATCATTTGGGTTTGCAAAATGGGCCTGAAGAAGAGAAATATTGCTTGTAACTGTATCACTCATCAGCTGTTCCTGTTGGTTAATCTGAGGAAACACGGGTGGAGTTTGATGTCCAGTAGTCAACACAGTGTCATGTGTGTGACGTGTTCAGGTTGTCAGAGTTCGGTGGATAAGAGCTCCTCAGGGCGCATGTCTCTGGGGGAGCAGGCGGCCGGGCTGCAGACGGCCACAGACCGCCTGGTGGCGCTGAAGAGAGTCACTGCAGCCGCTCAGGTTCTGCTGGCCAGGACCATGGTGATGAGAGCATTGTCTCTACTCTCAGTGAGGTTAGTGTATTCATGCAGTCCACAGTAACCCAGCCAGACCTCATATCTGTTTTACATACATTCTATATACTGCTGATTCTGACTGAATGTGATAATACCTGTTGGGTATGTGATAAAAAAAATTGCACTGCTGTGTGTGTGTGTTTGTGCATATTGGTGCTGCCTGGGGATGTTTATGGTAATTGTTTTGTTCTGCAGTGGCTCTAGCTGCAGTCTTGCTGCTGGACTGGAATCTTTGGGTCTAACAGACATCAGGACCCTGGTACGTCTCATGTGTTTGGCTGCCGCCGGCCGGGCCGGGCTCTCTACCGGCCCGGTGTCTGGACCCGGAACTTCAGAACGTCCGCGAGGAGCCAATAAGACCACTAAACCCATCTCCTGCCTGGCCTACCTCAGCACCGCTGTGGGCTGTCTGGCCTCCAATAGCCCCAGTGCTGCCAAACTGCTTGTCCAGCTGTGTACTCAGGTAACTGTGATCTGTTTAAATATGTAGTCACCACAGCAGTTCATAGTCGCTCTCAGACAGGTAGCAGTCTTTCTACACTGAAAATAAAAAATATATTGACTGCTCACTCACTTCTTCCTGGTTCCTCTGATTATGTATTCTCTCTTTTGTCTCTACAGAACCTGATCTCAGCAGCGACCGGTATGAATCTGACAACAGTGGATGATCCCATCCAGAGGAAGTTCCTGCCCAGTTTCCTACGGGGTGTGGCTGAGGAGAATAAACTGGTGACGTCACCAAACTTTGTGGTGACCCAGGCTCTGGTGGCCCTCCTAGCAGATAAAGGAGCTCGACTGAGACCAGGATATGACAAGGCCGAGCTAGAAAAGAAAGGTCTGAACCAGTCATAGTATCTCTGTGTTACGGTGTACTTTACAAGCCTATAAGAGGCTCTGGACAGATTGGTGTCACACAGTGACAGATGTTTTAGCTGTAGTGATAATCATCCTTTTGAACTGAGAAAACTGATCGTTTCAATGTATAATTGTTATTTCATAGAAAAGAAGTCAAGCCTAGCAAATACTACACATTCATCACATCTAAGCTTTAATTACTATATACTGAGTGCTAACTTATGTGTCAGTACTTTCCAGTCCAATCATAGATATCAGGAACAATTTTATTTTTATTAAAGTTTCAATGTGCCATCTTTTCCATAGTTCATCTATGTTGTGTTGACATTGTGTTCACGTCTGTAATGTAGACCTACATTCCATGCATGAGCTGAAGTGTCATTTTATGCTTGACTTTCATGTTCAGCACCTGCTGTTTCCATATTCATGGAGAGCATCAGTGTTTTGTTGAAAAGGATCTTAATTCTTCATCGTTTGATTTCTCATTGCTCTTTCTCATTTTGTGTGTATCCCTTGCTCGTGTCCTGGCCTTGGTCCTTGCAGGGTTAATCTCGCCTTTCTATGCCCACCTTTCCTGTGCCCCTCCTGCTGTAGGCCCGTTGGAGCTGGCCAATGCGCTCGCAGCGTGCTGCCTCTCCTCCCGCCTCTCCTCACAGCACCGCCAATGGGCCGCGCAGCAGTTGGTGCGCACATTGGCCGCCCACGACCGTGACAACCAGAGCCGGCCACAGACCTACGCCGACATGGCAGGAGACCTCCGCAAGTGCTCCACCATCAAGCTGGAGGCTCACCAGAGCAGGGTAAAGTATACATGACTCTCATTTGTAACGTGATACACGTTACTCCCGTATGCCCATGTAAACTGTGATGAACGTGAACTGCTTAGTCAGTGTTTGCTTTTATGGCTACTTTAAGGTTTCCAGATTTTTGTTATTGAAGAATAAATTGATTACGTGGTGTTCTGGTAAGTTATTTGATGTAGTGAATGGATTCTCTGTCCTGAGTAATGATATTGAGAGAGATAATGATAATGAGTGATGATGATTTTTTTTGTCGGGGATGGTTTTGGTGTGGAGGTGAACGGTGTTGTCTGTTTTCCAGGTGACCACCTTAGGCTGGTGTGGTAAGAAGGGCCTCCTGGCCACCAGTGGAAACGATGGAACTGTCCGTGTCTGGAACGTGACCAAAAACCAGTACACGCTTCAGCAAACCTGTGTCTTCAACAGACTGTTAGTTTATGTCCTTTTTCACCTGTCCAAGTTGCTGTAATCCTTACACTTGTGTGACATTATTTTTTTACAAGCGTCATTCAAGAGTGAATGAGTCTGTATTTTTCTCTCTTAAACTTATACGTTTTGTTTTATCAGAGATGGTTCCCCTGACGACTGTATGGGCTCTCCGGGCGACCCAAGCCTTGGGCAGGTGTCCTGGAGCGTCAGTGGGAAATATCTGGCTGCTTGTCTGGAAAAAACTGTTAACATCTGGCAAGTCAATGGTGAGACAGTTTCATTCTCGAATCATCACCTTCATTTATAGTCATGCTGTAAAGGTCCTGCTGTGTGGACAGATTGAGTGAAATTATTATAGCCTTGTTTTAATGACTCAGACAGTAATATTTCATTTCATAAAATGTGAATTTTCATATCCATGTGGAAACAGTAATCCCCCCCGCCCCCGAATATTTTATTGATGGGTGTGTGTGTGTGTGTATTAGGTGGTAAGGGGCTGGTCGACCAGCAGCCTCACTGGGTGTCAACCTTGGCTTGGCCAGAGGAGGAGGCTGGATCACTTTGGGGTGGGGAACCACGAGAACTTTTACTCGTCGGTCGCATGGATGGAACACTTGGACTGTTGGAGGTTCTTGATGCATCCAACATGGAGAGAACTGAATTGCTGCACTGCTACAGAAAAGATGGTACTGAGACACATACAATATGCATAATAATTAGGGCACTTTGTTGATACAAGGATTTTTATATTTATCTCAGTGTTCAGTGGGTATTTCAGGGAAACTTGAGTGTGTTTAAGATCCTGACAGTTTTTACATGTTTATGAATGTGTATGTGATTGTGTATGTGTATTTGTATGTGTTTTTCACAGTGGCTGTGATGCATATTGCTTGGTATAGTGAGGACCGTCCCTTTGCCATTGGTTACGCTGATGGAAAACTTCTGATTGGCTCTAAAGAACCTTTGGAGAGTGGAGCTGTTGTAGTTATTGATGCTCACAAGGTTAGTGTCAAGAAAATAAACACATACACACTCACTAAAAACCACCTTGCTCTTCAACTTTTTTTCCTTTTCACCTAACCATTTAGCGCTCCTGAGCTCACCCATTCACAAGATGGTCATAAACACAGTTCACACACCCACTTCCATTATGCCATACGTACATGATAATGACAGAGGAAATCATGCAAACTGGGGGGTTTGCGTGTGTGTGTGTGTGTGTGTTCATGTAGGAGAGCATCACTGGGTTGCACTGGGGCCCAGGGGGGCAGATGTTATTGAGTTGTGCCAAAGAGGAGACTGTGCACCTGTGGGCGGAGTCAGGGGCAGGACTAGGGCGGAGTTGGACGTGTTTACAGAGCATCACTCACCCCGCTGTGGTTAATGCCGTTGCCTGGTGCAAACTCCCTGGCCTGGGACCAAAAGCACTGAACATGTTGGCCACGTATGTATATACACAAGTACCCTGACAGCAGTGCACACTGACTTACACCATCCCTGGGCTATGTAAAGTTTCATTGGGACTGGCTGCTCTTGTCTCGCAGGTGTTGTCAGAATGGGCTGGTGTCTGTGTGGACACTACCACAGAATCCCCCAGCGTACTCCCAGCCCAGCTCCGTCAGCCCAGAGGGATGGTGGGACACAGAGGCCAAACCTAAACTGAGGGTAAGAGATTCAAAGAGAATTGGAACTCTAAAAACAGACTGCTAATCAGATATCATTCCTCTCCGAAACTCTAGCAGCTCAACCATGCTACTGTGGGTTTAATTATTAGACTTTAAAATTCAAAGCAAATTTTTCATCGTTTCTATACATCAAAGCATTTGCATATTTCTAGATTAAACCACCTGCCTTTGTGACGCTCTGTTGTATAGTGTACTTGAGTGTGTGTTTGTGTGTTTGATTCTTTGTCCAGCTGGGCCAGCAGCATTCTGAGGGAGCAGTGTGTGTCTTCCAACTACGGGGTCACATGACTCCGGTGCGAACAGTTGCATTCAGCCCAGATGGTCTGGCTCTGGTTTCAGGAGGGGTCGGTGGACTCATGAACATCTGGTCACTACGGGTCAGTCCAGACATTGAACACTGCCTAAACTCCCTGAACTTGAATTGTATTATCACAGTTTTACTCACACACATTTCAGTATTCACCGCCTCATTCATTCAGTATCTGATAGATTTAGTCAAAGTGTATTGTGTAATGTGTGTTAATGTAGGATGGCTCAGTGCTCCAAACGGTGGTGGCCGGGTCCGGAGCCATTCAGAATACAGTGTGGATCCCAGACGTGGGCGTGGCTGTCTGCTCCAACCGGTCAAAGGTCAGAAACTCAGACAAATGTATACACACGTGCACAGTCCAGCAAAACACATTCAGACCCACACACACAAACATGCTCTAATGCTGTAAGTACAAGTCACTTACACACACAAAAACACAAATATTAAGTTTCTTAATTCAGTTTGGTTGCTTATTTCTGCCTCAGGATGTTCTGGTTGTCAACTGCTCAACTGAATTCATGGCGACGAATCATGTGTTGGCGACATGCCGCACTGCCCTGAAGAAACAAGGGGTGGTTGGACTGAATATGGCTCCATGTATGCGGGCGTTTCTAGAGAGACTTCCTGTTATGCTGCAAGAACAATATGCCTATGAGAAGGTATTAGCTCGTTGACTCCATCACCCATACACTCCATAGCCACACTCCTGTACAAGTCCTTGTGATACATCTTGTCTGATAAAATAGACTTTGCGTTTGGTATTTTGAGAGACTAGCTTATTAAAAGTCAGCACAACCACTTGTTTTCAGGTGAACTTTTCCCTAATTCTTACACTCTTAGTACAAACTCTTATCAGTTTTACTTCAGGAGAGCAAACTGAAACAACTGTGTGTTTGACATTACATAACCCCTTGCCCTCCTCCCACTGATCTGTGGTAGTTACATTTACTCACCATGACAGTAGCAGAACTGATGAGTTGGTTTTTTTTTTGCTGGATTTTAGCCTCATGTGGTGTGTGGAGAGCAGCTGGTTCACAGCCCATACATGCAGTGTTTGGCCTCCCTGGCAGTGGGACTGCAGTTAGACGCTCTGCTGTGCCGACCTCTGCTGCCCCCACACCTGGTCTACTGCCCCCCCGAGCCTGGCACCTGGACTGCCAGCGAGTGGGCGTGGCTTCACTGTTTCTCTACCACCGTAAAAACAGCAGAGGCTCTAGCGAGAGGACACACCTTCCCAGAATCCTTCACTGTGCCTGATCTGGAGCCTGTACCCAAAGACAAGATGACAGAGCTCATGGTATATGATCATAATAACAGTAAAACATCCTGTCTGTCATGAAAGGAAAAGTCTGGTATAGTTTAAGCTGACATGCAGTATCATGCTCAGGCACTTGTTTCTGAACCAGACTCTCTACTCTGAGAACATGTTTAGTGGACTGTTTTGTTTCGTTAATGTAATGAATTTATTTGTTTGCTAACAGGACAACAGTAAATGGCTCCCTGGAATGGATGAACAGATCATGTCTTGGGCAACCTCCAGGCCAGAGGTAAGGGTTACTTGTGTGGAAGCACGTGTTTAGTGAATGTAATTAAATGATAAAGAACTGACAGTACTGCACATACACTTAAACTAGTAATAAACATTGTGAACAGCTTCAGTAAGCCTTAATGAAGCATTTATCACTCGTGTGTGCTGGTTTTGTTTGTTTTGGTCAAGGTTATTACATTAAAAGTCATGTCCTATGAGGTTTTGGAAAGCCGTATCGTTAGTTTGTGTGCTGTCGTCTTTTTCCTCAGGACTGGCACCTTGGGGGAAAGTGTGACGTGTATCTGTGGGGTGCTGGTCGACACGGTCAGCTGGCTGAGGCTGGGCGGAATATTCTAGTGCCAACAGTCGCTGCTTCCTTCTCTCAAGCCCAGCAGGTTGAAACCCTTGTTCTGTGTGTGTGTGTGTGTGTGTGTGTGTGTGTGTGTGTGTGTGTGTGTGTGTGTCTGCTCATGCATTTGTTAGGTTACTTTAATAATCTGTAACTTTGTAAAGTGCTTGCTATATTCCTCTGAAATCACACTGTTGCGTAGTAGGAATGTGTTGTATATTTGCTGTCTCTCTGTTTGTAGGTTGTGTGTGGGCAGAACTGTACATTTGTGATCCAGGCCAATGGGACTGTGTCTGCCTGTGGAGAGGGCAGCTATGGCCGACTGGGACAGGGAAACTCAGACGACCTGCATGTTCTCACTGTCATCTCAGCTCTTCAGGGTAAACTAAACACTCACTCGTTACCTGTGTGAAGCTCATTTACACGTCACATTCATGTGTTTTCCTTACTGTGAGTCATAAGACAGATTCCTCCTAGGGCTCATTTCTTCTCTGTTTATATGTGCATACGTGTGTGTGTGTGTGTCTTTCCAGGATTTGTAGTGACTCAGCTGGTGACCTCCTGTGGTTCTGATGGCCATTCAATGGCTCTGACAGAGAGTGGAGAGGTCTTCAGCTGGGGAGATGGAGATTACGGCAAACTGGGTCATGGCAACAGTGACAGACAACGCAGGCCACGGCAGATAGAGGCTCTGCAGGGAGAGGAGGTGGTGCAGGTGAGACCTGCTGTCATTTACATCCACACTCAGACATGCACATATTCACCCCAATTTACATTCACACTTATCCCTCAGACAGACACGTATTCATCCCCATTTACATTCACACTTATCCCTCAGACAGACACGTATTCATCCCCATTTACATTCACACTCATATCTCAGATCTGCACATGTTCATTCTCATGTGGTCTTACACAAAGACTGAGATATGACTGTGCTAAGATTTGTGCAGCTGTGTATGTGACATTTAATGACTGCATATGATGCTGTTTCTGAATGTATTTTCTCTTTGTCAGATGTCGTGTGGCTTTAAGCACTCAGCAGTTGTGACGGCTGACGGTAAACTCTTCTCCTTCGGTAATGGAGATTACGGGAGACTGGGCCTAGGAAACACATCCAATAAGAAACTGCCTGAGAGAGTTACTGCACTAGAGGGGCATCAGGTTGGCCAGGTAAATCACAGGCCTCATCAAGACCCTATGAATGAAACCTTCATCTATGGGTATAGGCTTTGGCATAATGAACTGTTTTATGGAGCGGCAATGTGAGTTTCACTTTTTCTCAGTATGTAAGCGCGCACACACACACACACACAGACTCATAAGTAGTTTGCATTCACGATTATCCTAACATTTGTTCATGCCTGCCTTCAGGTGGCTTGTGGACTGAACCACACTTTGGCAGTCTCAGCTGATGGAATGGTGGTGTGGGCATTTGGAGATGGAGATTATGGGAAACTTGGCCTAGGAAATTCAACAGCAAAGTCTTCACCTCAGGTATGGCATTTATCCCACCAGTCAAGTTTAGTGAAATAAGACACACGCATAATCAGTTCTGCACGCAGACCTGAGCCACACCTCCCATTCACCCAGTGTTATTTTAAAACCCTCGCCTCCAGTGACAATGAATATATGTGTGTGTCTGTGTGTTACGCAGAAAGTGGATGTTCTCTGTGGAATTGGGATTAAGAAGGTGGCGTGTGGAACTCAGTTCTCCGTCGCTCTGAGCAAAGATGGAAATGTGTACACATTTGGACAAGGTATGACGCAAACTCAGCTGTTTACACTAGCATGAAGTTTACAGCGTTGCAACATGTTGGTCGCACTGGCCATACTGTTCAGTGTAGTAGCTTTAGCCTCTCAGTACTGGTCACTGATCTGTATGATCGTTGATTTATTTGCTTAATTATGATGTCATAATGCAGATCGTCTGATTGGCTTGCCGGAGGGCCGTGCGCGGAATCATAACCGCCCCCAGCAGGTGCCTGCTCTGGCAGGTGTGTTCATAGAGGATGTGGCTGTGGGAGCAGAACACACACTCGCTCTCTCCTCCACTGGAGATGTCTATGCCTGGGGCAGCAATTCAGAGGGACAGGTGTGTGTGTGTGTGTGTGTGTGAGAACAACTTAACATTGATTCTGTGTTATCAAATGCAGAAACCAGCTCAACCAATCAAAAAGCATTTGTATTTAGACATGCCTTTTGGCTTAAGAGTGGCTTTTTTGTTGCATAACGAATATGCTCACATATTTGTTTTAAAGGACCTGAGATGTTAGTTTCATTTTTTTCAACAAAATCAGTGGTGCTACTCAGAAATCTCTTACTCAGTTTTACAAACATGTGTTTTTTGTTCTCAAGATCATTTATGTAAGTAAATAAAAAATATGGCTGTTAGTGTAGCTAAAAATGTGTGTGTGTGTTGTAGCTGGGTCTGGGCCACACTAACCACGTGAGAGAGCCAACTTTGCTAACTGCACTGCAAGGCAAAAACATCCAGCAGATCTCAGCTGGACGCTGTCACAGCGCAGCCTGGTCGGCACCTCCTCTACCACCACGGGCACCAGGTACCACCACACGCTTCCCAACACAGTGATGACGCACTAGGCCTCACTCACCGGAGATCCTCCATTCTACCACCCTAACAGTCTGATCTGAGGAAGCTCTGTTTCCCAACTTCATTCCAGCTTCTACCTTCAACATGTTCCACTCACACTCTCACTCTCTCTCTCTCTCTCTCTCCCTCTCTCTCTCTCTCTCTCACACACACACTCTCTGTCTCTCCCAGGCTCATCAGTGCCTTTGCAGTTGGGTTTGCCAGTGTGTGTTCCTCCACAGTACAGTGCACTGAAGGAAGTGAGCATGGAGATGCTTAGGGCCAGACTTCGCCTTCTCTACCATTTCTCTGACCTCATGTACTCCTCCTGGAGATTACTCAACCTGAGCCCCAACAACCAGGTAGAAACACACACATAGACACACACGCACGCACATAGACATACACATACACATACACTTCTCGCATCTTAAACAACTACATACATTTGTGTGTCCACTGTCAGGTAACACATGCAGTGACAGGAATTGCTGTGTGATAGAGCTTTAGCGTTGTACTGATCCAGATCTGTATGCATGTGTGTTTCAGAACTGCACGTCTCGTTACAACGCGGGCACGTGGGGCATTGTGCAGGGACAGCTGCGCCCCCTCTTAGCCCCACGGGTCTACACCTTGCCCATGGTGCGCTCCATCGGTAAAACCATGGTCCAGGGCAAGAATTACGGCCCTCAGATCACGGTCAAGAGAATCTCCACCCGGTCAGTGCCTTTAATGTTTCATTTCACCACAACTAATCATTCATCTAGACAAACTGGGCTTAGTTTTTACCAATGCTGTAAGAGCTAGAGATCCATCATATGGTCTTTGGATGCTGTATTTGTGAGTGTGAGTGTGTGTGAGTTACAGCTGACTTGTTTAGTGAGGGGGGGGGCCAAGCCTTTGGTGCTGCACCCAATGGTCTTTCCGTAATGTTGTGCAGTTTATGAGTATCGGGCACTAGTCCTGCTCCTGTATACCCAGAGGAAGACTATATAACCTCTGACGTCCCCACTATACTCACTCATCCCAACTCACAGATTCTCTCTGTCTCTGTCCTTCTCTCTTTCAGGGGGAGGAAGTGTAAACCCATCTTTGTGCAGATAGCTCGTCAGGTCGTCAAGTTAAATGCTTCTGACCTGCGCCTGCCGTCTCGGGCCTGGAAGGTCAAACTGGTGGGGGAAGGGGCTGATGACGCAGGGGGTGTGTTTGATGACACCATCACAGAGATGTGTCAGGTAGGAGATCCACACACACTCAGACCTTTCCACTATAACATATACAAAGATAGATACACACTATTAGACAAGATAATGTTCAATTACTCTGTAGTTCATGTTCACATGTAGTCATAGAAACTCACTTTAAAAATATGCTGTATCATTGTCATATGTTACACTGGCAGTTCAGCAGAATGTTTCAGTGTTATCTAAGTTTAATAATGCACCAATATTTATCGAATGAGAAAGAAAAGTGCACAGAAGATAGTTGTTGTCGAATTCTGCAAATTTGATATATGTTGCCTTATTTCACCTCTGTGAGAAAATTGAGTCCTGATCTCCTGTCTCCTGTCTCCTGTCTCCTGTGTGTGTGTGTGTGTGTGTGTGTGTGTGTGTGTGTGTGTGTGTAGGAGTTAGAGACTGGCGTGGTGGATCTGCTCATTCCATCCCCCAATGCCACAGCAGAAGTGGGCTACAACAGAGACAGGTTAGAGTCAAACACATACACATATACCGTACACCAACACTGCCCCATGTGGAGAAAATATGTAATGTTCAATAAACATGTTAAATATTGCCATGGCAATATGAAATGCAAAGAAATAAAGACCTATACCTCTCTGCTCGTCCCATTTAAATATGTCACTATGCACACAAGTCTACACACAATAGACTAGGCACCCAAGATGACTCTGTCACCTAATACTTCCACAGATGGATTTTGTTTCCTTAATAATTACATATAAAGTTAAGTCATTTAATAATTCAGTACTTTTGCTAATATTCTGCACTGCTAATACTCCTCAGGGAGATTTCTTTTACTGCTCGTGTATTGATTTTGTTCCCACTGTGTAAAGTAGTCTAGGAAAAAATTTGATTTAAATGTTTGGAAAATGAAAGACTGTCCCTCAAGGCTGGCCTACACAAAAATCTAAGAGACAAAATTACTTGTTTTAAATCAGTGCATTAAAAAATATTTGGTTTAATGGTTTATGTTTAACTGTTTATGTTTACCAGCTTAACTTTGTGTATTTAACTCTTTAACTGTGTATGTTTAACTGTGTGTTTTTAAGTCTTTAACTGTGTGTGTTTAACTGTTTAATTGTGTATATTTAACTCTTTAACTGTGTATGTTTAACTGTGTTTTTAAGTCTTTAGCTGTGTTTGTTTAACTGTGTGTATTTAACTCTTTAACTGTGTATGTTTAACTGTGTATGTTTAGGTTCCTGTTCAACCCATCAGCTTGCCTGGAGGAGCATTTGTCACAGTTTAAGTTCCTGGGAATTCTGATGGGCGTCGCCATTCGCACTAAGAAGCCGCTGGATTTGCATTTGGCTCCTCTGGTGTGGAAGCAGCTGTGCTGTATCCCCCTAACACTGGAAGACCTGGAGGAGGTGGATCTGCTCTATGTTCAGACACTCAACAGCATCCTGCACCTGGAGGACAGCAGCATCACTGAGCAAAACTTCCACGAGGTAAAACAAGCATGTTCACACAAACATCTGCACATATACACACACAGTCTTCTACACACATTGACTGAGCACTCCCATGGTTCATCTGGTCTCAGCATTAAAGGTATATGTTTCTACTTCCAAATATTAGAATTTTACTCTATTCATGTCGAATACTGTTGCAACTGTAATCGGAAGTTAGAGATTAAATAAACCTTTGTCTCCATGGCTACCTGTCTTCACCAACAGCTGCACTTAATGGAAAGGTTAAACCTAGTTTATTATCTTGGTGATGGATATAGAACTGCTCAGAATGATCCTTAAACATAATCAAGATTAAATTTAGTTTATATCACTGAAATTAACACAGTATCATTTTGGAGCCAGTGGTCTCAAATAAACAGGGTGCAGTGTACTGTGAATTTAAAAAATGTCTTCACTATGTAAAGTATATGTGTATATTTGGTATTGTTTAATAATTAAGTTTAGTGTTATGTATTTACTTGTTCAGTTACTCGTTTGTTTTTCTAGATGATTCCACTGGACTCCTTTGTTGGCCAGAGTGCTGATGGGAAAATGGTGCCCATAATCCCAGGGGGAAACAGTATCCCGCTGACTTTCTCTAACAGGAAGGAGTACGTGGAGCGAGCCATTGAGTACCGGCTGCATGAGATTGATCGACAGGTCAGAACTCCACTCAGTTCACTCCACAGCTGAATCAGCACTTCTGTCCTTCCATGTTTCTCCTGTGGGTGGCAGTGCATGGTTATGTGTCACTCCCTTCGATTGTGTGGTAGTGTCAGAGGAACAATATGTCACGTGAATCTGGGAGCTTAGACATACACGCAGCATTGATCTGTGAGAGAGGGAGAGAGGCCTTTCATTTGGTCTCTATGTATATATAATTGTGTGTGCGTGTGTGTGACGTTCAGGTGGCAGCGGTGCGTGAGGGCATGTCGTGGATCGTTCCCGTTCCTCTCCTCTCCCTGTTAACGGCGCGCCAGCTGGAGCAGATGGTGTGCGGGCTGCCGGAGATCAGCGTGGACGTGCTGAAGAAGGTGGTGCGATACCGAGAGGTGGAGGAGCAGCAGCAGCTGGTCCAGTGGTTCTGGCAGACGCTAGAGGAGTTCTCCAACGAAGAGAGAGTTCTCTTCATGCGCTTCGTCTCGGGACGCTCGCGCCTGCCCGCCAACACGGCCGACATCTCGCAGCGATTCCAGATCATGAAGGTCGACAGGGTAAGAATCTCAACAGCCGCTGGCCGCAAACCCACACACGTCTGTGTCCATCTGTCCGTCTGTATTAATCATATACTTCTATTCATTTGTGTATTTTCTCTCTGCAGCCATACGATAGTCTACCCACCTCTCAGACGTGCTTCTTCCAGCTCCGCCTCCCTCCCTACTCCAGCCAGGCCGTGATGGCCGAGCGGCTCAGATATGCCATCAATAACTGCCGCTCCATCGACATGGATAACTACATGCTGTCTCGCAACGTGGACAACGCCGAGGGCTCAGACACAGACTATTGACCTTTTGCACCAAACACACACGCGCACACACACACACAACACACTCACACGCACACACCCATTCAGCAGATGGGAGCTGTGCATCTGTATAGGATTTACAAACAAACAAACAAACAAAGAAACAAACAAACACCAGGCTCTTATTAATTTTTAAAAAAAGAAAAAACAATCAGTGTTTTCACACACACTCTTAAATACATATCAGTTCAGTGTCTTTATTTTACCGTATTGTATTTTAGCAGTTAAAGCAATCAGGCAGTGGAGCAAAGAGGAGCAGACATAGGATGTTTCTCTTATATACATTTCTTTCTCTCTCTCTCTTTCACTTTTCCTCTCCAACTTTGTTTTTTTCTGCTTCATTGTATTTTCAGGGGTTTGTGCATGGAGGTATGTTTACCTAATTTGGAAACATGTATAGAATAATCAAATGACAGAAAAAGGAAACGAATATTGTATATTGTGTATAATGCTTCTTTAGAAAATTATTTTACATCCATATTTATTTTGTTTTAATTTTGAACTGCCTAAGCCAAGTTTCCTAAGACAAACACGGAAATGCTTTAATACTGAACTGCTTTATGTCTCATTACTGAAAATTGAAAAAAAAAAAAAAAAAAAAAGAAAGAAATTTAAGAAGAAAAAAAGGACAAAATTTAGGTTTCTTTTAAAGGTGCTTCTGAAGAGTTGTGAATATGTGTGCTCTGGTTATAAACGTATGTTTCTTCCATATTGCATCATCTTTTTTGCTGTCAGCATCACACGCAAACTTAAGCTCTCTCGGTCAAACTAATACATGGACAGATCTCTTCTTCTGTATGCACTGAGCATTTAGGCAAACATTTCCTCTGCTGATCTGCATTTTAAGCCTGCAAATCCCAACTGTCTGACACTCTCACTTCACTCTGTACAGTGAAGCAGACTGTGTGTATTGGTTGATGTCAACAGTAGAGACTAGTCTAGAAAGGGGAGAAAGGTGACCAGCAACTGATCAGGTGATCAGTTGCTTCAACTTTGAATGTTTGGGTTAATTATGAGGGAACAAACAAAAAAATCTACAAACAGGCGCTCCCCCATCAAGAAATATGGAAGGTGGGATGGTGTGGAATAGATTTCTTTGAATGGTATAATTTGAAAGGAAGAAAAAATATGTCTTTATATACAATTATTAAAACTACTTAAGGCTTGTATAAGAACCAAAAGGTCTAACAACATCTCTGAGTTTTTCTTAAAGAGGTGAGAAATTGGCCTTTTTCCCACTACAGACACAGGTTCCACTCTGAACTACTGCTTGTTACTAACTCAAAAAGTGAGTGAGGAGACTTTGTCTCAGGCAACCCAGCTTTAGAATTCAGTTAGAGCATAAACTGGATAAGTTTTATAAATAAATTAAGAGCAACAAAGTTGTTGGTTGAAGCAGTGACTCTTACTAATGTAATGTGTTTTAGTTTTTAAGAACTTATTTGAATGGTGCCTAACCAGTCAGGACGAGGAAGAAAGAAAAAGATTAATCAGGTGTTAGGCACAACTGAAACCCTGCTCATCAAAGACTGTGTAACGATTGCCCCCTGACAATGAGGAACAGGTAACTGACTTACTGATACATCATGCGTACTGTAAAAAAAAAAAGGACTCACTAGAAAAACAGAACCTCAGTATATTAGTACAAAGCAACTCGAATACATAATCAGCATAATATTTTTAGCTTTTTGCAAATTCACAGTTGCATCTATGTGTGGCCTTCAAACTTTTGTTTCTAAAATGTTGATGTATTACTTGTGTACCCCTGTTCGTACGGACGAATAGCTGACTATAAGCAACCTTAAATTACTAAAGAGTGCTTTGGTAATTGAACCACCAATGATATGTCCAGTTATTAAAAGCAAAATGTGGGTGTGTACTGAACATGAGCTTACAGTGAAACTATAGCCCCAACACAGTTACAACTCCAGTGACACTCTGATGAGATGTCTTCACTCTATTTATTCATGTCATTATTAAAACAATCTGTATTTCAATGAGTTATTGTACAGCAGGAATCTTTAATCAAGGATTGCCACCAGGCTGCTTCATAGAAAACAGAGCATGAGACGAGAGAAAGTGAGATGAAAACAACAGGGTGAAGAATGAAACATCAGTGACATTGCTGATGAGGACAGCTGGAAGGGAGGAGCAGCCTATTATAGCAATTTGACAAGATATTATACCTGAAACTGCCTGAGGATTATATGAAATTGCATCCTTTAAAAACTGATACATGGGACTTGAGAGGAGACCATCAAAAACACATGAGAAAGTAGGATCGAAAGTATACATTAAGTGTTTATGTCACTTCTAAGTTTCAGATAAAGAGGAAGAGATAACAACAAAAATTATTTACAACACACTGAGACTTAGAAGAGAAAAAACTGATGTTTAAATCAATCTGAAAGTCAATTTATTTGAAAACTGAGGATAGAATTTATAGTGAGTGGTTCTAAAGCGGTTTAAACAGGGGCAGGATTTTGACACACGACTGAGATGACGAGAGAGATACTGCAGTAGAACTGCTACACTGTCCACTAGCAGCCCTTCAAAGAGGAAACAAAATATTAGGATTTTGTGAGGTATTTGTCATAATGACAAGTGGAGATGGGCAGGAAAGTAATGTAAAGAAAGTGACCAGTAGCCCCAGTTCCACCAGTACACTGGAGCATGCATGAGTAAGTCAGCGTTTAAGGCCATGGCTAGGCATCGTTCCATGTAGCCTTTCATAGTTTGAAGCAGAAATCTTAGATTCATTATGGCTATCAGTATCAGGCAGGGTTTCACATGAAGGCATGTTTACAAAAGCACAATTTTTATCAGGGGTATTTCACACATCATCACTCTCCCTTTTTAAACTGATCTTTACAATCAGAGCTTCATCATGATCACGATCATCATCATCATCGTCATCATCAGTAGTAGTACACTACCTTTAAGCTCGTCTATCGCCCCTCGTAAAGAGGGCTCAGCTCTTTGCGAGCCAGAAAAGTGAAAGCATCCAGTAGTCAGCTACACATGACTATTTACTCTGTAACATACTGCTCATGTCTGTGTTCTAAGAACAGCATA
Source organism: Chanos chanos (assembly GCF_902362185.1). Classification (NCBI taxonomy): domain Eukaryota; kingdom Metazoa; phylum Chordata; class Actinopteri; order Gonorynchiformes; family Chanidae; genus Chanos; species Chanos chanos. The sequence continues at coordinate 17,936,999 of NC_044496.1, forward strand.
TTGCACAAACCCTCACCCAAAAACACACTTACAGAACATTTCAGCATGGGCGGGAAATAAAGTCATGAGAAATGAAGTTATGCAATTTATACTTATCTGTTATTATGTTAAAAAAAAAAAAAAAATCATCAAAAATTTCTGGCAACCCCTCAACAAGTCCGCTGGTGGAATGGGGGTTTTGATCGTCCTTGACTGAAGGCACAGAATCAGACACAAAACCCATCAACCGCATACATTTACATCTAAAAGCAGAGCTGAAAACTACACAGGAACATTTATCCAACCTGTCATTATAGGTGTCTCACTGACAAAGCTCTTCTTTTGCCGGTAATTGTACTACAAAACGTTCCTATGCAACACTTGGCTCCTTGATCTCAGAACAAAATATGTACTTTGTAACTATGTTTTCACTGACAGAGCAAAAACAACAACAACTACAACAACAAACACCTCACCTCAAAGCATTCATTTCTGCCTTTTGCTTCAAACCAAAACTACAGCAGCCAATCACAGCTATGTATTATACAACTGTACACCTGTTGGGAATACCGCCCCCATGTGATACTGCCAGTCGTTGCCAGTTGAATTAAAAGAGCAAATTAAACGACTCTTAATTGGAGAAAAAATAGAGCTTATATACCAGAAAAGGAGATGCACTAGCACTTAAGTTCCAGAGTTTTCTGTTTGCTTGTTTGTGTGTTTTCTGTTTGCTTGTTTGTGTGTCCTTATTTATCATTGTATTTATTGTTACAGAGGTAAATAGGTCAGTTTATTGCGATATGGATTTTGGGCCATATCACCAAGCTCTAAACCTTAGAGCCTATAACATGTCCACACAAAGCAGAACATACACCAAACCAAGATGTGGAGTCTGCAGGAGAGGGAATAAGTGAAAACAAGGAGTTCACATAAACTAAGAGTGCAGCTACAGAAGTTATGGATTAACACCATAACATAGGCAGCATTCACAAACCCATTCACACTGTGAGAGTAAAGGCCCAGTGATGTCAGACATACAGTGAATACTCTCAGCAGTGGAAGTGAAGGATGAGTGAAGTTATTTAACATGGGGGAAAGGAAAGGGAGGGGGGGGGTGGGGTAGAGAAAACAGAAGAAATGACTTGCAGACAATGTGTCCGTCAGCCTATGCCCATTACTATAGAAAGACTAAATCCAAGGACATCCTGTTAAAAGAGTGAAGGGGCTCGAGCCCTAATGGCCAGCTGGCTCTCTGAGCGTCTGTCTCTAGCTTTGGAGAGAGTCCGTCATTGGCGCTAAGAGGTTATCTGGGCCTGTGATTTGCCAAGAGAAAGTCTTTGTCTTTGCACGTGAGACAGAGTTTGAGATTCCGGAGGGATCCGCCGGCACAGAAGAATGCCCACGTTGCCATCAGAGACAGGATGATGTAGGTGGGGATGAGGCTGCCTTCATAATGTGGGTTTGCAAAGGTCTGAAACATCAAAAAAAAAAAAAAAAACACCACACACACAAAAGATTTCATTTCATTGAAAATGTAAAGTACACAATATGTCAACAAGTAGAAATTACAAAAAAAAAAAAAGAACAGATTTAACTTCATAATAAAATACCACACACTTTATTACAAATGTGGCAAGACTATGGCTACAATGTGGAACTAAGGTACTATGCTTATACTAAGCTCATATGATTGAGGGGAGAGTCTTACCAGGCAGGACACGAGCAGGTGACTCAGGACAACAGCGGCAAGCGACCCCCACCTCTCCTTCTCACACGCCTCAAAGAAGACAACACCCCAAAAGGTATGTAACAGGATCATTGCCAGGGTCATGAAGGCTGGGGAGAGAAAAACAGTTACAGCAAAGCAAAGTTACCTCACCAAATCCACAGCTCCATAATGTCTTACTTCTGATTTAGGAGATGTAGTCCTACGCGAGAAGCAAATACCTGATGATATGAAATAATGCTGAGAGTCACCATGGATACCAACAGTCCCTGGACCCACAGAATCAGCGAGAATGTTGACTACTGAAAATGCTCCACTCATGAATCCAAACCCCAAACCAGACACTGGAAAAAAAACAAAACACAAAACTCTTCAATACATGCACATTCCAAACAAACACACAAAATATTTATTCTAGCAATGGCAGAAAAAACATGAATATAGTAAAGTCATAGTAAAGTCCGAAGAGACTGTCTCCTGTAGTGGTGTATCCATACCATAGGCTAGCTGTCTTATGGAGATTGGCATTGTTTCCTCCTGACTGAGTACCAGTAAACCTTCATTTGCTTTTCTATGGAAAGGAGACAAAACAGCATAGTTTGGAACAATTACATTACTCCATAAACTCTGAAGTGACATTTAATTCAACCTGCTGAGGGAATGACAGAGATGAATGACTAATTGCAAGTGTGCTTTGGACTAGTTTGTTGTGTATTTCAGACTGTATCAGAGTGGAGTAGTTTCCCATGTGAAACTAAGTTTGGATATTCAAATGTAAAAGCATGTATTGTAAAGGGACTGAGGCACAATAACTGCAATAACTGTTTAGCTTCAGTTGTTAGAAGTAATGATGTCGTCTTACTTTAGTAGTTTGTAGTAGCCGAAACGGAAAGCCTCTTGCAGCAACACTGACAGGACCACTCCGAATATAAGCAGGCCTTTCTGCTGAGCAGCGCTCTCCCTATTACTCATCTGAACTGTGACGAACCACACAAGCGAGGACAGCAGCAGAGACACCAGCCAGAAAAATGCCCTATGAAAGAAAAGTAGTTTTACACACTCCAGAAACAAAATAGAAACTACATAAACACTTAATGTCACCTTATGTGCCTCAAATACTTCAAGTAGATGCGCGCTCTGACTCCAGCCTTCAAAAGTATGATGTAAATAAGTCATAGTTCCGACTGCTCCATTGTAGACTATTCTCATGAAAATCGTGCGTACATGCCGTGAAATTACTGCTGAAGATTGCTGTGTGCTTCTCAGATGTCACTGTTTTTAAAGGTTACAGTCAGTCTCTCTTGAACTCTGACGGGATGACCACAACTCATTCAAACCGAGCATAAAACTGACAGAGATTAAGTGACCACGGGATAAACCATTCATAAACCGTTTGCACGGTATGAATAGATTCCATCCAGGTTGCTTGCTAGAGCAACTTAGTTAACACTTCACTGAGTCAGGCCCCAGCTAAGCGAGTGATCGATGCTGCTCACTACAGTCGCCTCATCGTAGCTAACGACTCCTATTTGCTATTCGTCTCATATGTATCTCTGTTTCACAAGCAATTTACAAGCATCCTTTAATGAACCGACAACTTACACATCACACGACTAAGCGAGCCGACTAACTAGCTAAACAGATTTGGCTACCTGTGGCTCATTAGCTCTGTAGCCTAGTTCCGCCAGATCCCTACTTTTTTCCCAGTTGCCGGAGCCAGTTCCCAGCTGCCATCCCGCAACCGCTGACAAGCGAAGGTATACAATGAAACAATCAAGTCTTGTGTATTTACATACCCCGCGATGAGAAAGATCACTCGGAGTGGATCCCGGGCGATTGTAAACAAAAATAGTGCAATCGCTGGGCCGAATGCAATGAATGTACATCCGAAAAACACCGAGGCCGTCATATTTGATTTTGTTAGCTAACCTAATACACCAGTCTGCCGCCTATTACGAACGGGCAATTAGCATTTGAAACAAAGCTCTTTTCTGAATGTTCTCTAAGTTCCTCTACGTTCGAGCAAAAACACGTGTTTATGTAAACACCTCTTCTTTTCATAGACCAGAATTAAAACACCCAGGTAAATTCTGTTAAATCTCCTCACGAATTAGATCACGACGCTTGCTACGCCTTGCGTTGCATTTCTTCCTGTTCCCTGTCACATGACTGAGCAAGTGCTTCAAGATGGATTGCTGTGAAATCTCGCAGATCTCCCTGGTCAACAAGGTTAGAAGAAGCTCGTATAAACCATGTGGAACATTTGTCTTTGTAATTGCTTATTTATTAATTTATCACAAAATTGTGCTCTACACATGGTTCCGTCACAAAGTCCTCAAATCACTGTACACTTTATCATATCATTCATAAATTCAAATCTATTCCTTTCTCATTAGAGATCACAAACGATGGCTTTCAGGAAATGAAAACTTTATTTCTGGCCCGTCAGCTGAATTTTTTTGTTTGTTTGTTTCTTTTTTTTTTTTTTTTTTTTTTACATTGGCATTATTTATACCTCTGGAGTACTGAAGTACAAGGATTCAGACGGATATCTGAATTTATCATCTGTATTTTAATATTAATCACATACACCAATAGACACATATCTAAAATGACACATCAACTTAAGTGAATACATAAGTACCTTACAGCACAAACACCTTACCGCCATCACTCCCACATTGTAAAACACATTTAACATTGAGACAACAATCCAAGTTAAAGTAGAGCACTCCTCAATGTCCACTGTGTGATACTTCAGTTATAAACTAGGACAAAAATTGCCTTAATGTTGTATGTGGGGAGTAGAATTCAAATACCCAGTGCTTTAAAACATCTACATTAACTGTACAATGCACTAAAGTGTCCTAAAGAAGAGAAGAGCAGGTGGTGAAATTTGAAGCAGGTCTCTGATGAATATTGTTGGTTGTAAATTTAAACAAGAAAACCTTTTGAACAACACTTTTCCTCGTGTATTAGAATGCAAAACTTATTAGAATTAATTCATGTTTCTCAGTCATTTCAAAAATGATATTCTTGAACTTTTTGTTTTGAATTATAACTAACTTACCTGATTCAAGTGCTAATTCAGGTGTACCAGTATTCACTTTAAATTCATTGTCCTGAATATTTTATGTGATAAGCCTGGGATTACAAAAGAAAAAAAAACCTATCAAAAGAAATTGTGGAAGGAAAGCGGCAATTAAATGTGTAACTGTTTCTTTTTTTAACCAAAGAAAATCCAAGAGCAGCTCCAACTTATTCTGAGTTCACTGTTTTCTTTTTTGCAAATCCATCAGTATGCTCTGCTGAGCTGAGGCAGGTTTATGGATGGTGATGATGGTTAAAACTTGTGCACAAGCTCCATAATAGCAATGGTAGTGCTTTGGCCAAAGATGAACGCTCCAGTGACAACTGTGACCACACCCCACCATGTCAGCATCGTTCTAGGTCATAATGAACATAAACAGAAAATCAGAGAGATGGACAAAGAGAGAGAATGTGACAGTGAGAGAACCACAAAACTTCTCATGAGCAAAAAACAAACAAACAAACAAAAAAACCCTGAGTTTTGCACACAAAATGAAAACCAAATCCCTGTAAGGGCTCTACTCACCTAATTCTGTGATTGATTGGTTCTGTCTGCATGGCAAAAATCAGACACAACCCTGTGAGAGAGCAGAACATGTAGTCAATAAGGAGTGTGTGTGTCTGTGCACGACTGAACAACAATATAGTAGAATGTAAAAGCATCTTTTGCTGTAAATTTCCCCAATTATTTTCCTCTTTTCAACCATCTACTATGTTTATGATTAGGTACAAAAACATGCTTTTGCATCTACTTTAACATCAATTTTATCAGTGTGTCTCACCAGGGAAGATAAAAATGAAAAAAGCACTGATTCCTCCAATAACACTGATGACTTCACTCATGTCTGGTACATAGATTGCAATTAGGAGTGTGACCGTGATCCAGAGAATTGTCAGAATCACCCGACATCGACTCTCAAACACTGCCGTTACCATGGCCTGGTGCTCTCGGTAACTCAGAATCAGGGCCAAAATCACAGACCTCAGGAACAGAACAGAGTTATTACGAATGAGACACTCAGCTGAACAACATGGTGCACTGTTTGTATATATGTATGCGCTTACATATGGTCAGTATATGATTATGTCTACCTGCCCAGCAGTAATATTATAGGATAGATGGTGATGATGGAGATCCCAAACAGCAGTCTGGCAATGATCATAACCACATCATTTCCAGGATAGGACATCAGAATATCCGAAGCCACGTCCTGACCAAACGTAAGGAAACCGAATACCCCTGGAGAGGAGTAAATTGGTCACAGAATGAGTGCTCATCATAGACTGTTATCCAACTCAATAATGCACGTAGACCAGTCTGCCAGAAAATGTGGACATCACTTTGGGGATGAATGACAGTTGGCTCACCAGTGAGGGTGTAGATAAGCAAACAGAAGAACATGGAAACCACTGAGATGAACACCCAGTGAGAAAGCTTTTTATTCTCCATGCTACTGTAGATGGCAATACAAGCCTCATGGCACTGTAATACGACACAAAACAATACAAATTCATTAATGAAGACTAAATACACAAAGTATATCATATACGTGCAAGCACATTTAGGCAGAACCTTAACCCACACATATCAGACAAGTCTAAGGGTGCAAAAGGGAGCAAGAGGATAAGGTGAGGGAGCAAAGTCTGACCTGGAAGCCAAAACAGATTGTTGGAACCACACTGAACATAGAGGCCCAGGAGTCCAACCTGAGACAAAAATTTAAAGACATTCAGTAAAGATTACTGATGGCAATGATAGGGATAAGGGATATAAAAAATGAACACTATATATTTTAGATTTGTGTTTCTCTCAAAAACTGGAGAATTACATTTGTTTTGGAACGGTTTCCACAAAAAAAGGAAAGGTGTGTTCTAAGCAAATGAGATCTAAACTGGCAAGGCACTCCATCAGTTCATCAAATGCACAAAGCAATCCCACTTATGGTGTCAGTACTTATGGAAATATATTGGCAATGTAATAAAAGTACAATTTGGTTGATTCCTTCGAGCTATTAAGGTAGAATGTTTTCCACATGCTTGAGAACTCAAGAGTTCTGTGCTAGCAATATTTTGGTAGAATTTTCTATTTATCCTTAACAAGGATATGAATAATTTTGAAGGACATTGTATATTCACACAAAATGACCCACATTAAAGATGAGGGAAAACAAATTCACATATATTTAGACATTGACGCATGTCTAAACACACATGCAACACAGCGCTTGGGTTCAAACTCAAAAACATGCCAAAATGAAACAGAAATAAAAATATATGTAAGATATCATCTGCATTTATAGATTGTGTCCACAGCTCACTGACCCCGTTCTGTGCTCTGGGCTGGTGTCAGCATTGTGCTCCTCCTTCATGTAGTATTTAACTATGACGGCCACACTAAGGTACGTCGCTGCCAGGGTCCCTAGTACACTGCAAAAAAGAAAATGCCATTGAAACACACGAGGTAGCGTGCAGCATTTCACACTGCCCTACACTGACTGCGACTAAAATGAATATGTTGATATACTAGATGGAAATCACAGTGATAGAACCATAGATAAAGGCAAAACAGCAGTGTCTCATGACTCTGAGACAGAGACGTGCTGTTTTTTTTTGGGGGTTTTTTCCTTTTTTTTTTGGTGGTTTTTTTTTTTTTTATTTTCAGAAAGACGTAGATACCATTTGGCAAATGCTAACCTGGTGTACTTCTGGATGCCGATCTCTTTGGGGATTGAGAGGGGCAGAATGATGATGAGGCATATGACAGAGAGTGCAAAGCGATGATCTGTGTACCAGTGATATGGCATTTCCGTCTCGCTCGACCCCGTCATCGTCTCATACAGAGACATACACACTAAAACACATGAACATACTCTAAGACTCATACATCCAGTAAAAACTTATTTACATCAAAAGACATAGAGCAAATAAGAAACACTCACATTTTTCCAACTGGTCTTGCACCACCACGAGAAAGGCCACAGAAATCATAAAGAGATTGAAGACAAAGCAGACCTCACAAAGGTGACCAATCCTGCGACCGCACACCTCTCGCACTACGTCCTGATAGGTGCTCTGTCGACTGATGGATGAGGCATAACCCAGGATGACCAACCCACTGATCAGAAAGACCAGAGATACCTGAGAGGAAAGCAGGGACAAAGAGGCATTTACATTTACAAGTATTACATTTACATTTACAAACTAATTTATTAATTTGTCCAATGCCACTTCCAAGACAGGCAGAATACAAACTAAAGAGGAGGAAAAAGGTATAAAGACATAAAATTGCAAAAAAAAAAAAAAAGTGGGAGAGAGAGAGGGCAAAAGCAAATCACTTCTCCTTTCATTAGTGTCTATCTGTGAGAAGCAGCATCACATTTACACCTTAATGAGGAAGTTCTGTAGAGCAAACACACATACACACTAAAACACACACTCATACTCAAGCATAATCATCACCATGTACAGATAACCAAAGACACTTAAACTTCACACACACTAAGTGTACAAATGCAAAACACAGCCATACCAAGATAGATGCATATTTAAAACAAACAAACACAAAAAAACGTATCTTCCATACATAAGAATGACATCACACCAACTAAGCCACAACATAATAGTGTAACCTGGTCTAGTCATACGAATCTATTAAAGATAGTTTGTGTATACACAACGGGATTATCTGTACTCTTATTTTATGTTTCTTATATGTTCTAGATGAATAAAAATGAAATGAGAAACATATCATCATCACGTCAACTGTACTTTACAAACTAACACGGGCCTGAAGGACACAGTTGTCCACATCCAATACACACCATCTCCACACTGATTGCTGTATTAATGCCACCCGCTTTCTCGAACGCCCATGGGAAGTTGAGTAGTCCTGCGCCCAACGCTGACTTGAGCATGATGAAAATTGCCCCGAACGATCCCAGGCGCGGCACCTCTGAACCTCGCGCAGGTTTGTAGAGTAGGCTGATGCTCCGTATGCTTTCACGAGCCAGTTCCTCCATAATGACTGAAGACCCGTTTCAGTGACTCCACGCAACTAGACGGAGAGTTTTCCTGGGTGTACGCGATGAGGTGTAGCAAGTTAAACAGGTGTTGATAATGTTTTAGACCTGTCGGAACTTTTTTAAAAAATCTGTCAAACAAAACTACTCTGTGCTGAAAAAGTCTATATATATGAGTAGTCACTAACTACCAACGTCTGCGCAGCTGGACTAACAAGCAACGCGAATCCGGCATTATTTCAATTAAGGCTCTCCTGAATTCTAACGCCTAACTGAGAAATGTTTGAAGGACTCGTTAGCATCTGCGTTGCGTCCCTATACATGATGCTCAGAAGATTGTGGGGGATCCATTTCAACACGTCGGCGTCCGCGCGTGGATAACAACCCGTGCTGAGTAATCAACCGCGCGTGGATAACAACCTGTACTGATCATAAACCAAAGCTTGCCTTACTTTCAAACGGGGACATTGTCATCACTCTAATCAATCCAGTAAAAAGACTGTGTGTTTGTTTGAGTATGAGGTCACCCAACTAGCCCATACCATGATCTTGTATAAACTCTAGGCCCAATTTGCGGTAAAACATTATTTGTTCGTGAAATGCTATGTCTCGGAATTGTTTGAAGCAAGCCGCAATGTCGCGATGCGTCGATGTCTATTCTAAGAATTCGAACAATTGCACCACATAACCAAAACCTAATTACTATCGTGAGGTATAAGATCAAGCAATCACTGATTAAGATTTGGAAAATGTGGGCATTTTGGACAGCTACCTTAACAGTAATACGTAACCAAAGTAAGAAAAGCAACCATTATGTAATTTATAGTTACAGGTGTGAATATGAACGCTCTTTTTTCCCCTTTTTTGTTTGAAAAGACCAGTTGAGAAGACGTTCAAAAGTGTTTGGACAGCAAAACAAGTGGAATAGCATACCATCTTGCTATTCATTGCTGTTGAATATTGCTGAAGTGCTCATCTCATAGTCTTACCTGAAATACTGACTGGAATTACAGAGCAACCCAAAGCATGATGCTCAGTAGTTTGTAAGAAATGAAAAACTGTCATGTTTTTGTTCTAGTTTTATATTACTTTTTTATTTTAATCAGTTTCTTTTGTTATGTGTTCTCTTTGTCAAAGAATTTAAATTTACAACCGACATTTGAGAGGTCTAAAGATGTATAATTTGTATCACTGCTTTTTCCCTTTCAAATCATACAGTCCAAAGTATGGGAGTTATCGACTTAGATATTTTCCATTATGTTGTCCAGCTTTAAAAGTGTTTGACATGGCCATTCGAGTTCCCATATTGTACTTTGCCAACTTTGCCCTAAGGGGGGGTTACGGGAAGCATTCAGAAAGAGCGCTCTTTTGTAAATTTCTCAGGTCAGATGCAGGTGTGCCCGCCGCATGAAATGGGCCGAATTTACCGACACAACCAGAAAGGTCTTTCCTGGATGGGTGCTACATGGTCGTGTGGCTGGTGAACCGCCTTTCACTCACCGCACAGTCCGACATTGTAATGATTGGCTAGATCCTTGCATGGATGTCCTGTCCACATGTTGGTGTTGTCCAGAAACAAGTGGATAGTTTTTGATTAACCATGTCCAGGAAAAATGTTTTAATTTCACACGTTTTAACACAATTACACATGTTTTAATTTTTTTCATAATATACGTGTTCTCTACCTTGTGCTGTATGCTGTGTTCGGTTTTAAATAAATCATCTGCCCTCATGAAAAATGGTGTGATAGAATTGGGGCTAAAAGTCTTCTGACGGTTTAGGGGTCGATTTGTAAGACGAGTTCTATATAGGATGTGGAGGAATTAAAAATACAGCTCCCAAAACAATGTAATACATCAGAGGTATAGTGGTACAGTTAGCTTCCTCCTTAAATGTAGTTCTGCAGATCAGCACAGAGTGCACGAGTAGAACCGATGGCTTTTCAGTCATAACATTTGTCAACAGTTATTTAATTGATTTAAAGTGATGTACATAATCATTCATACTGAGTTCTGTTTGAGAAATGGTATGTGTGCACATTTACACACACTTTTTACTGGGGTTTGGATTTGTCATCTAGCTCACTGAGTTCTGTCTCTAAGGGAATTCCAATGCCATGAGAACGGAACAGGCCCTTATTCAACAACTGCACACGTACATTCTTCTTTTGTGGCTGCTCCAAGGTTGTGTTCTTATACCAGCCATACCACGAGGACGAACGCACTGGAACACGTCGCTCACGTTCCTTGAGCAAAGCAAAATCATTAAACAAGTTAGTGTATGTGAATAGGTGTGTGATGATGGTGCACATTATACCTGTGCTTTTACAGGTTTCGTTTTGTGTTCGAAAAATAAGCTGGCATTGGAATGGTTCCAAGTGTGAATTTACCTCTTTGTTTACATTAAGCTTTAGACTGATGGCCTTGTCATCACGTGATACTCTGGGCTCGTAATCTTGTTGAATGTGGTACACAGCATCATAAACCCTCCCTCTGTCATCTCTCTGCTCAGACACAAATATCAGCTCATTTCACAATCTTTGACAGTGATGTATTGGGTGAGTTTTGTTTTAACTCCTCATAAAAGCTGTATGTGGTACAAAGGAGAAAAATCTGGATTTTAAGTTTGGATCTTGCATAAACGCAAACCAAACACAAGGAGACATCCTATGACTAACTACAATTACTTATGCATTTCAGGAAAGGTGCTGACTAAGTTAGACTTGCACTGGCCTCTGTTAAGCACTGCTTGAAGTAGGAGCCACGTGAGGCTGCATCCAGCTCTGACTCTGTGAAGCGACAAGCTCTCTGTGGTATGCTGCCCCTTGCTGCCACATCCATATCACCTAACCTGTCAGACGAGATCAGCATGACAAAAACATTCCTTAAAATGAATATACACAGCTTGACATTCTAAAAATCACTCTCAGACTCAGTCTCATGTAAATAACACATACTTTCTTTTCCTTCATGACACACTGTAATGATGCACACACTGAGAAATGTCAACAATCACAAGCAAAAACTTCAAAATTTTAAGATATTCCAGCGTTGTCATTTTGAAAACTGGCTTTTGAAATAGATTTCCTCTTACGATAACAGGACCGACACAGAGATTCTGGTTCGTCAGCTGCTAGTTTCACTACTTATTCCAACTGAAGTTCTTACAACAATGTGGTCATATAAGGGGCCACGTAACGAATGCGATAACCCAACAGTTACGTCACAACTCTAGTTCAGCTCTGTTGCGTTCTGGTTGCTACTATAACCTAGAACCCCAGCCCAAACCTTAAGTATCAGAAACCACAGAAAATAAGGCAATTTTCCCCCACGCTGGACCGGTCTATGAGAGGTTTCATTTGGAATCCCAGGCTAACTGTGAATCCTCCCGTCCAATAGATGGCGCAAACAACAACGCATGCAATGAGCAATGTACTGAGATGTCTTTTCTCCTTCTTGTCATTTGTTGCTGTGGAGTGATTTAGAAATCGGCTGAACACTTCTGTGTGTCTGAACGGTATTCATTTGCGTCGCTCACGTGTACACTTAAACATGCCTACAGACACGAAGCGCTTGCGAGGGCCTGAGGAATCTCAGTCTCCGATGCTTTTTCTTCCTCCGGACGCTCAGATTCTCAAAGCCAGTAGCAGAGATGGGAGCAGGGGCCACGCGGATGTTCGGCCAATCTTCGCGCGCTGTGGGCTAGTGAGTCAAGCAAAGGGTTCTGCTTACCTGGAAGCGGGCAATACAAAAATAATTTGCTCGGTTTATGGTCCACGTGAAACTGAACGCAAGGACGAAACCGACATGAAGAGTGGTCGTCTCCTCTGTGACTTTCGGCTCGCCCCATTCTCCTGCTTGAAACGGGGCGCATGGATCCAAGGAAACGAGGAGCGAGACCTCTCTGTGGCCCTTATCGAGAGTTTACAACCAGGGGTCTGTCTCCACAGATACCCACGGTCTCAGATTGAGATTAATGTCGTGGTTCTGGAGAATGACGGTTCTATTCTTGCGCACGCGGTGACATGTGCCTCCATTGCACTTGCGGACGCAGGTATAGAGATGTATGATGTCGTGTTGGGCTGCACGCTACGACAGGATGGAGACACGTGCCTTGTGGACCCGACTTTCGCGGAGGAGAGCGGTAACTGGCTTGGAGGGTACGGGGAAAATCAGGGTCGTGTGACTGTAGCGCTTCTCCCAAACTTCAATCAGGTGTCTGGTCTGCACGCGGATGGCGAGATGCGCGAGGACACACTGACTGAAGCTGTGCGCACTTGTATGGACGGCTGTCACAAACTATATCCAGTGGTCCAACATGCATTGCTACGAGCTGTCAAGAGGAAAGCGCCACCATCTGTGAAATAATCCTTTGGCGTCTTATTTTTGTTTATCTTAGTATGAACCTCTCATTTATGGAAATGCAGTGTATAAGAAATATGAATATGAAACATGTAAGCAATCATTAAAATGTCTGATTCAGAAAGAAGATGAAAATTGTGAGCGCACAAAAATGTTTTCTAACCACTTAAAGATATAGAGGTTTTTTTATTTGTCTTTTTCCACCATAAAGAGTGGATTTGAGGAACTTATAATGAAGACCCAGCCCTAATGTGACAGTACATGTCACCCAAGAGTGACTGAATTTAACATTTAAGTAGTCTTACCTGATTTTGTTAGATATACTGGCCTGAGAAGAACGTACCAAACATAAACAGAAAGTCCATGCTGAATAATAATCACTTTTTAATTATAATGCACATAACTTAGACTTCTTTGTAGGGCCTCATTTTCACAGACTGCCATTGAAATAAACGGGGCTCAGATAATATGACACTTTTGGAAACTTTTTTTTCTTGGCCCCAGTGGTTGCCCTGTGATTATATGTTAAAAATACTAGTGGATGCTGAGAAGAATTACTGTGACCTCAATCCAGTGTTACGTACATTACAAAACAAAATTTTTAAGTTCTATATATGTAGCTACTCCAATACTATGAAGCTTATAGTACTGTAGCACGCAGTACTAGTTCTGATTGTTGGTGTATGCTATTTCTAAACACACAACTTATATCAAAGTATTGTCAAAATTTGACTGAGTTAAGGATTTAATGTGTGTACATCATTGAATTACACTATTTTATGGATGTATGTTTTTCTCCTTTTTTCTTCGCATAGATTCTCGAATATTTCATTCTGTACTTGAGTCAAGTGTTGCAGAATTTTACTTACTCTCACACATATTTTTAAACATTACTTTTGTATTTAAAATTACTTTATTATTCTCCGTATTTTAAACTTTGGCACAATCCAGTCATTCCATCAACTAATTCCTGCGCTGAAAAGAGAAATAGTGGAGAGAAACAGTTTCTAAATTTGTATTCAGTCAGTCTAAAAGAGGCATTCTCTGTATGGCAGTCAAGCCAGTGACATCTGACATATATGTTCAGGGCAGATGGGTAAAAATGCATTTTAACTCTTGTATACGTCTCCATACATGCATACAAGGAGATCCAGAGACATGGACATGTATGTATGGCTATATATGGTGTGTCTATAGTGCATCTCTTTTGGCAGTTTTAAGTTGGATCCCACTGAAGTGTATGTCTATGCAGGTCTGAGTATGATCTCAGTGATTTCCGCCCTGCTGCCAATCCTCATGGGAATGCCATAATAACCTGTTCCTGGTGTAACGTAGATGTGAGTATGGTCCGAAACACGGTACAGTCCACAGAAAAATGGATTTGCCAGGAAAGCCAGAATAGTGAGAGGGAACAACTGTCCACCGTGAGTGTGACCTACAGGGAACAGACACATGTTCATGTGTATAAGGCTGCCGGCAAGTTTAGCATTCTACACATAACTGTCTTTCACTATTCCATGTCATTTCTTGCCAGAACACCTACTTTAAGATTACTGTGCTTTATGATTTTGCACCATATAAAAAATAAGGGGAAACTAAACTATACAAAGTATTTTTTAAAGTTGGTAGCACTTTGAAACTACATAGCCTCATTGTTTCTGGTATTTGGACATAAGCTGCATCAGGCACAGAGCTCTGAATAGGACAAACTGGCAGTGCTTTGTAACCTATAAATTATACTTATATTTAAATTATATTTATGTCCAAAATAGACAGCCCTCTGTGAACCATGGGAAATTATCAGTCACTGTGACAGCTTTGGCAGGGTTGTGTTCAACTATCTCACATGTGCCACATTTCTGTACCTGACAGCACCAGGTTGATATCTGGTCTCTGCAGCAGCGCCTGTTTAGCTGCTCGGGGCTGATGTGCCAGGAGGATAATAGGATGTTCTGTACTGCAGCCACTCAGTGCCTGCTCCACATCCATCCCGTGACCAGGGTATCTGTCAGCACAGACAAAAAAAACTGTGACCCGTTCTATAAGCTGCATAATTAGAAGAAGGAATGATAGCAATGGAAAAGATTACAGTGTAGGATAATGAGAGAAATAGAGATCAGTCCGGAACATCATTGGCACTGAGCAATTCAAGTGAGCTGAATGCTGACCGCAGCATGCTGGCCTCCAGATCGTCAATTCCAGCGAGACAGATCCAGTCCTGACTCTGTCCAGGACGATGCACACGGGCATTACTGTTGTGCAGAGGCTCCACTCCCATTGAGCGCAAGAGCTCATACCAGCTTTCCACATCAGCCGTGTAGTAGTCATGGTTACCTAAAGGTATCAAAATACACAGTGCACAAACCCAGGTATGAATATAAATATCAAGAAATATTTATTGGATGTATTATCATAAGCACATATACATGCAGTGCATGATGTAATGGAGTTGTATCTACCCTTTTGATACCTTAGGGTGCTATTAAACAGCCAATTCAGGATGAAAAACTGCTAATAATAAAGATGATTTCTTTAAGGTCATAAACTTATGCATCGTTGTCCAGATCAGACAAATTTTTGCACCAGTAATTACACTTTGTCCTCATACCTGTGACAAAGAAGGAACCAAGCCGTGACTTCATAAGCCCCAATGGTTCTGCAGCAATACGCAGCTGAGAAACTTGAGAGTCTGTTAAATCACCTACAATCACCACCAAGTCTGCAACAACAACAACAACAACAACAAAGAGTTAAGGTATCCAACACTTAAACACAATAGAGAAACAGAATTGGCAAATGTTACTGTGGTTACCTGGTTCCAGCTGGTTCACCATGGTAATGATGCGTTGCAGAGTGGAGCGGCCAATAGTGGGCCCTAGATGGATATCTGACAGTAGAACTAATCTGAGTGGACTCATTGAATGCGGCATCTTTTCAAGAGGAATTTCCACCTGCACCACCTGTGGCGGTTGCGCTGCATTAACTAATCCATATACAGTTAACAGTGCGGTGACAATCAGAGCCAGCCACGTTTGTCTTGTTGAACTCCCGACCAATTGCTCCTGGTCCCTCATGCTACTCTTAAATAGCCCGTGGATGCGGTTAATGAAACCAAACGTTAACAGGAAAAATAACAGTATAACATAAATTCCTAAACAAGTGAAGCTAAGTACTGCCAGCCAGTGCGGTTCTGTGCCAACCAAGAAAAACATGCTTAAATAACTGCCATGTGCAAGTGCGAGAAACAGTAATACTGTCGTGCGCCACACCATCTGAGACCATGAGGATACCCCTCTTGAGCCACTCAATCGCCTCACTACACGCTTCCATATGTAAAGTGAGCCAATGAGCAAAAGCGAATTAATGAACAGCAGAAATTGTACACGGAACAGCAAGGCGCGGGTATCTTTATCTACGAGGTCCGAGAGTAGCGTCCTCGAGATGAGCATAGAGAAGAACACAACTCCAGTGGTGATTCCCACTTTCCCCTCCACCGAGAGCCGCGAAAGACCCAACATAGTCGACAGGTTCCCAGTTGCTACCTCTCAAGCATACGATTCAAAGCCGACAGACGGCACCTGTCGCCAGTATATTCATTTCTGGGTGACAAGTTCTTGCTGTTAAAATTAACTATATGTTTTACATACGGTTTATCTACTAGTGTACCCGTGTCGCTTATCTCTACAAGAACTGAACACCTCAGCTATACTTCCGTATGGAACGTCAAGCCAGAGCGTTCTGTGGTGGTTCAAGGCTCAACGTGCCGCTTTCGCATTGCGCGCATCTGCCCACGGTATTATCTGATCTTTAAAGCATGCTAACGACCAAAGACTCGCTGAAGATTGCCGGCTCATAGACTGTAAATCAGTTTGCTTGACGCACAAAAACCGCTACGAACGCTACAGATTCTTCCGGAGGCGGGGACGTTCTGGTTTCGGAGTTCACAATATTTAATCCAAAATTAACATAGGACTCATTCACCAATAGGTGGCACCAGACGTGTGATATAGACAGAGTTGCTTATTTCGTTAGCTCTTTTTTGACATCATTGCTGAAGGTCTTGAGAAAGTACATGAGGCTTGCAGGAAAAGATTAAGGACTGGGTTCTCTGATCTCCAGTCTTCATATGGGATCTGGTCTAAACAGTGTGTGTGTGTTGTGCATGTGTGTCCTTCGCTCAAAGGGTTAATCAGGGGAAGTAAATTATGAAGCATACTCTTTTTTGGTCCAGAGCACATAGGGCTTTGGCCTCATCTGCCCTCTGAATAAAGTTTGTTGGGTATTTTGCAGATAAATGACACAAGCCTTTCACAAGAGGCCTTGAACTCTATGAAGTCTTAAATGTTCTCTACTCTGCTGATATAGCCTTTTGCCCTTCTGAGTTCAGTTCAATAATTATGAGAGGAAAAATATTCAGACCAAGGGATAGCAACTTTTCTCTAAAAAGCAGTTATAGAACTGTTGAACAGATTTGTTACCTTCACCTCTACATGGTCATATGCTAACACACACAAACAATCAGAAGACAGGAGAATTAGGGTTTAACTGTGTTTTTTATTGTAAACATGTAATCCTTTTTTTAAAGATTACACCAGTAGTACATTAGAAGACAGCCCATTCGAGTTAGGGCCATGAATTTACTAAAAAAAAAAAAGAAAAACACAGCAGAAAACAGGAGGGGAAAGGAGTCATTAAATTAGAGGTCACACAAGCACACTTTGACAGAGTGAGAAAAATTCAGAACGAACCAACCATTCAGAAATTTGGTTATTTTGACTGCGCGCACGCGCGTGTGTGTGTGTGTGTGTGCGTGCATGTGTGTGCGTGGATGTGTGTCTGTGTGTGTGCTGTGTATGTGTTTCATGCTTTACTTTTGTCTACTGGTTTACACTGCTTAGTATCAGTTGTTATGACTGTAACATGTGCAGTCCAAGGATAATTTAATACATTAATAAATAAATATCTCAATAAATAAATAAATAAAGCTGCACATGAATCCAACCATCAGTGAAAGAACTACTTGCTATAAAAAGCTGAAGCTTACTGTGTTCATACAGACTGAGGATGCCGCTGACATTGCAGTTTTTCCAAAGAGTTCATTAACTGAAATGTGATTGACTCCACAGCATTAGAACCAATGGCAGACAGTTGCTCTTCTCAAAAGAGTGACCTTTGTCCTTTATATATTTGAATTGCTGAGACTCTGTGTTTTTTCACAGGTCACCTCATTCCCTCATTACAAGAGGGTGAAAAACGTAAGGATCAGAAACACACTGGTCCCTTCAGAGCCTGTTACTGACAACCACTCAGCTAATGAGACTAAATATGTGAAATAATATTGAGATTATGATAATTAAAGATCCTAGATATTTTATGTCTGAACTTCGGGAGTTTCAGTATTGTACTGTAGATACAGCAGGGAACATACTCTCTTATATACACCCATGTGCATAGATGTACATCAGTACACTAGCACACTCACATTAGATTCTCTACACACGCAAACATACAACCATGTTCTCCAGAGAATTGTAAAGCAAATAGATAAAGAGACGAGCACAAATCAAAAAAGTCGAAAAAGGAAAGGTTCTTAAGAGAAAAAAAAAACATTACAGAGAGTAGAAACGATAGTGGGACAGGGCTATGTTCAGACAGACAGGGCCTCAGTTCAGTGGCTTATTACCCAAATAACAATAATTAATTTCAAACAATTGAGAGGTTCAGTACAGACCACACCCACGCAGGTTGTTGGCAATGATGATGTCTGTAACTGCATCAAAGACCACTTGGATATTCCCTGTGTCTGTGGCACATGTCAGGTGACAGTAGATTTCCTTATTAGGAGAACGGTTCTTACTCTCAAACTGAGCCTGAATATATGCAGCTGCATCTTCATATGTGTTTGGACCTGGCAGAGAGAGATTATATTATTTTAATGCACATAATTATAATATACAATTATTATAATTGGTTAGGATTATTATTTTTAATATTATTATTATTATAATTATTATTAAACTTGTATACATTTGTACTTATCCCTTTCACATTCGTCGTACAGTTGTTTAGTGGCTCATTCTTTAATTCTTGATATGAGTGTGCGTGTGTGTGCGCGCGCGTACACGTGTGGTGAGGGGTGTTATACCTGTATACTCTGGGAAGCAGATAGTCAGTGGAGATTTCTTGATTTTCTCTCCAAAAAGATCTTTCTTGTTAAGGAACAGAATGATGGATGTGTCAACAAAGAACTTATTATTACAGATGGAGTCAAAGAGCATGAGAGACTCATGCATACGGTTCTGCAGGAAAAAGGAAAGAGATAGAATGTGAGAGAGACACAGGAAAAAATCTGCCTATTCCCCATCATTCCCCTACTTATCTCCTTTATGTAGTGCCTATGTGATTTACTAATTTATTGTAATATGTTAGTAAGAGTTTGAAAGTTACATTATTAAAAATATCCACTTTTTTGACAAATAATATTATTATACTTTTTAAATCCATTTTTAAGAAAGCATCCTGGAAAGCAGCATTTGGGATGTGTTACTTTTCTACTGCAAGACATAAACATAGCTTTGTGTTATGGAGCTCTATAACTCTAATATATGATTACAGCAAAGATTGTAAAATGATAACTTGTTGGTTTGGTGAGAAACTAGTCACATCACCTAGAACCAAACAATTATTACACATATTTCTAACAGGACTTTTTAAAAAGTAACAAAATGTTCGAGCTGGTTACCTAACAATTTATCACCAAAACCTTTGAAACCATGAATAGATATGGGTAGATCTTGTTTTAATGTAAAACTGCTAAAAAAATGTACATTATAAGTATGTGTATGTGCATGATAGTATGTGTGTCTATGTCTGTCTGATTACTGTGGTTTCGTCCTCATGTAACACTTGATCGTATCCACTTAATGCAACACAGAAGATTATGGCTGTAACATCTTCAAAACAGTGGATCCATTTTTTCCTCTCCGATCTCTGGCCTCCCACATCAAACAGCCTAAGAGAGGAGATTACATGTGTACACACACAAATACACACACACACACACACACACACACAAACACACACACGTGAGAACAAATACACAAATGCTGACACACAAGAACATATCATTCTTAACTGAAATAACATCAGGAAATGTTCACCCTGGCAACCAAATTCCAAAACTCTTTACCTCACGTTCACACAACCAGTAATCAACCAGGTCTTTGAAACATAAATTAGTATAAAGAGCACAGTCAAAGATCACCAACTCTGAGCAAAACTTCTATTAGAAAAGTCAGTTTAAGGTGAAATCACCAACTGCAACACTTTCTCACCATACAATACATACAGAAATAAAAAACATTTGTATATAACTCCCTAAATCTATAAAGATCACTTGCTCAGCTACTAAAACTTATTACATTTTTTTTACATTGTAATCCTTTGAATTTCCTAGTTTATAAACCAATTAGTGCACTCCAGGGGACATTATATAAGCTTATATATCACAACGCATACCATATGACAAAACGCTAAAAACAGCACTTGGAATTTACAGTTCAAATTGTATTATATTGCATAGTGGTATGGTCTGTAATACACTATGACAGAACATTAACAACAGTGTATAACACAGCTTATTATAGCCCACTGCACACAGTCAAACATTTCTAGACATCAGCAAACTTAAAGCTGCTGCTTTGAAAGCAAACTTGGGATTCACTGATAAAATGTGGAAAAATAAGAATACTCACAATCAGTTCATCAGAGGTGTTTCTGTGAACCTTGAGTAGCTTTCAAAGTTTTCATAATTTTCATTATTATCATCTTATTATACATAACATCATAACGACAGTGAAAGCAGAGTGCAGCATAAAACAGAAAAGACTGAAGCACCACATATATTAATGTTCACAACTCAAAATGCATTACAATATCACAAAAATAACACAATGCATTGTAACACCGGCCCACCAACATTACACAGTAGGCGTGTGTTAATCTAAGACCCAAAAAAGAATACCAAACTATCTATAACAATCTAAGAATTCTTGTACAATCTAAAATCTTATTTTCTATTCTTGACTGTTTCTCTTATGAACACACTCCCTGCCCAAAAGCATGGACGATAAAAATGTTGTCTAAATTACTGATTTTTGTATTATTACACAACTACTATGATAACATAGAACTCATCAACCCTTTTAGTTCCACCAGACAACCCAGTCCAGGCAAGAGAAGAATCAGTCTCCCCCTGTGAATTGTAGTTCATCTCAAGACTTGCCCTTTATTAAATAGCCTTACAAAGTTTTCCTCCTCAATGTCAGCTCAGACATACTCATCAGGGCTCCAGGTTTGGTTTTCTGTAAAGCTATGTGGTCTGCAGCAGTCTCTATTATAAACTGTATTATACATCAGATGGAATTGAGTTAAACTTAATAAAATACAGCTCAAGATTTCAGTTAATTGGGAGGTGAGGAAAGTTCACCCACTCTGAGAGTTCAGTATCCTAATCCAATATTACACACACTCAGCAACCTCACATATACCACAGACATCTCATGCTAACTAAAAAAACACATTCATTGCAGCTATGCTCCATCACAGATTAGTGTAAGGTGCAAGTAAGGTATGTACTAGACATAAAATATCAAGATGTTCTTAAGACACAGTGCTGTAAAGTAAGTCAGCACATTACTCTAAAGTGAGTGGTCCAAAGTGGTGGGAGCAACATTTGGATAAAGTTTCCACATTAAAATGAAATGGGAACTTTGTCGTAAGCGGACACTGTTTTTTGCCATTAAAGCAGCAAAGATCTCAAACATTTTTAGTTGGGATGAACAGTGTTACTACTGAAACTCAAACACTGCTATACCTGCATAATTATTATGCATTATCTCTTGTTGTTTTCTCAGGGGTAGAGATAGTGAAAGAGTTAGTAAATACCTGAAGTTCAGATTTTTAAATGTGAAGTTTGTCTCAACAATGCCTGTTGTTTTGACTCGAGTTCTCAAAATGTCCTGTTCTGTAGGCAGATAATCGGGTGATCCGATTCGCTGCAAACTGTCCAGGTAACTGAAAAACAGATCAAAAGAGGATTCAGAAGAGAGCCGTCTCTTAGTTAATATGAATTTGAGAGTGTACGTTTGAGCATCTCGTGCATCTTTGTGCTTGTGTGTAAGTATGTCTGTGAGAACAATTAAAAAGTTTAAGTACTTAATGTTAAATGACACACAGTGAGAGAGAGAGAGAGAGAGAGAGAGAGAGAGAGAGAGAGAGAGAGAGAGCCTTACTATTGGGCGGAGTCATTCAGTTGGTATTCTCGTGAGCGGCCGAAGCAGGCCTGAGTCCCGGCATCACTCCACACCCTCATCATGGCGGCCAACAACTCTGCTGAGTATGGCTCAGTGTCCTCCATACGACTAACCACATCGAAAATAACCTTTCCATCTGCCTGTGTACACACACACACCACATTATAAATATATTTACACTCAGACTTTCCTGCTTAATTACTGGGAACTATCGGTTCCAACACTGAGCTATAATAGCTGCATTTTCAGTGCCTTGCAGAAAAAAAAAAAAAAGAAATATTCCTTTGGTATGACAGACTGTTGCACAAGACAAGGGAAACAAGAGAAAATTGAGCAAAGCGTGTCCATGAGATTTCAATATATTTCATGTAATACTGAAAATTCTTAATAAAGGAGAAATAATTTCTTAATTTCTGAAATGGACATTTTATATCTAAACATAAGATTTACTATGTTACTCAGAATTTCAAAAGTTAAGTTAATGCAAGACGTATGACTGTGTAGTCATTCATAGTTCCTTGTGAGGTCTGACAAGAAAGCTGATAAACCAAGGTAAACAGTGAGAAATGGTTGTAAAATCAACCTAAAAATACAACTTACATTTATATCTACATTTAGTCTTCTTACAGATGCTTTTATCCAAAAAAATAAAGGTGAAATTAAAGTGAAATAAAGTGACATATTTTAGGTAGATGGAAATTCATAAATATCATAAATGCAAATGTAAATTAATTCATAGGGTAAATTACAGAGGTCATTTATACATTTGACTGCAATGGAAGCAGCTGTGTGGTCTGTGCTTTTGGCAACCTGGGTGGGTATGTCTGTGTGTACTCACAATCCTGTCCTTGTCTGCATACTCTATACCTAGAGTCTCCATGGCTCGTAGAATGGTGGCCAGACTCTGAATAGTGTTGCTATAGACGACTGGTCTAAACTGCTTTACATCATCACCAGAGAAACCATCTTCATGGATAATCCTAATGCACACACACACACACACACACACACACCATTCACAGACACAGAGACACTGTAAGAGGGCTGCACAAATTAGAAAGGTCCAGAAAACTTGTTGAGTTAAAAGTTATGTGGTAAGAAGATTATATAGTATATAGATAGATAGATAGATAGATAGATAGATAGATAGACAGATAGATAGATAGATAGATAGATAGATAGATAGATAGATAGATAGATAGATAGATAGATAGATAGATAGATAGATAGACAGACAGACAGACAGACAGACAGACAGATAGATAGATAGATAGATAGATAGATAGATAGATAGATAGATAATACAAGGCTATATAGAATATAAATTGTGTGACATTGTAGTTATACATTTGAGATGTCAAAAGTTGTGAGGATGTTTTGTAGAAATGAATGTTTAACAATTTACATATGTATTTATAAAGCTGTATAATTAGTACCTATTTCAGATGATGTTAAGCAGTGCGTTTGTATATTATGCGTTGGTAAGTCACTGTAACTGTGCACCTGAAAGCTTGAATATTCATGTTGCCTTCTGCTGTATTTTTAATATCACACAAATCTCCAAATTTAGGGGTAGTTACAGGTCAAGAAGTTGTGTAACTCGGGGGGATTTCTATTTATAAGGTTGTGTAATTGTGAGGTTAGGTGGTGTAGTCGGGGTAAATCTGGTTAATGGATGGATTGCACTTAACGAGACTGTAGGGATAACGCATTATAAGCTCCCCATTAAGATTAATACAAGGGAAGATTCTAATACTACACAGACAGAAACACACACAGTGAGAGAGAGAGAGAGAGAGAGAGAGAGAGAGAGAGAGGGAGAGAGAGAGAGAGAGATGTCCAAGCGTAACAGAAAGGGCATACCGCAAGTCTTCGGCACAAACACTCACAAACACCCTTGCGTCTGCAGGCGTTGCAAGCTCTAACGTTGCAGTCACGTGTATTTCAACATCACTACATCAAACAATGCCAATGGGCTTGAGAGATAAACTTACTTCATTTGTTTGACGATAGTGCTCTTACCCGACTCCCCGCCGCCTGTTGAGACAGAAGCAGTTAATGCTCTCTCTCAAGCTACAAATTCGTCTCTGTACTGTCAGTGCTCCTGACCTCTTTGCAGCATATCTCCTTACCCAGTAACAGCAGTTTAACTTCCTTAGCAGCGGTAATTCCATCTTCCTTAAGATTTTTTTCGATGGCTTTGCTCCGGTCCAGAGCTGCGCGCTCCTCCGCACTTAACGTGCATCCCATGTCAGTTCCGAGAGACGGGGCGTAAATGAATAATATCCAGTATTCCGTCCCTGTCTCCCAGTCTCTCCTGCTCGTTCTCACGCTGTCAGAGCATCCAAGCTAAATTGGAGACAAGTGCTCAAATGCCGGCCTCATTCAAGAAGAGACGGTCCGGATCGTTCCTATCTATTGAGCAGCTGTAATGACAACTAGTACGGGCTATCTCATTCAACTGTTCACTCTAAAAGAGTGAGAGGAAATCTCTCACATAGTGTTGACGTCAGAGCAGAGGCAGCTGCGCGCCAGCAGCACGGTTTTGCAGTCAACTGAATCATTTGATCATCCAGTTGTGTTGAGCCTTTGGCATGTAGAACGTGCTGATTTTATTTTAACCGAAGGCAGTCAGCATAATACACCCCACAACCATAAATAACGAACCACAACCTCAATCACAATAGCATTCATTAAAATATCAATACGCACACACAGGCACACAAACACACACACAGGCACACTCGCGCTTGTATTAAGATTCTTATAGATTCCTCTAATGACTGACCTCTGCCCTCTACCCTACATTATAGCAGCCCAGATGTTCTGTTCCTGGAGTTTTCCTCCATCTTTACGCTAAATGGTTGTGAGTATTATGTGTGTGCGGGTGGACGAGTGTATGTATAAATATAGCTGTCTGTTTGTGTATAAGACACTTTGGTTGTGTAAAGGCTACTTTTGAGACATTGTTAACTGATGAATACTCGTCTGATTTTTTTTTTTTTTAGTTTGTAGGTGCAGATTTTAAAAAATTCTCCAATTTAAGGATATTCTCCTTGAGCCACTATAAGCTACATCTACACTCCTGTGACCACCCACACAAGCACAAATAACGCTCATAGACATGGCTCACGGTATCAGCAATCGTGAACCGTGGGCGTTTTAAAATAAGATATCAACCGGTAGTAGACCTGCCAGTGAATGCTCACAATCAAGACAAGTATTTCATGATCAGTGATAAATCGCCATACTACATTAACGCTTACAATGTGAGGCAAATTTCTAAAACAATGGTCTCCCATCGCAATTAATATCTGAACTCTTTATTAGGAGAGGGAGTGGTCCATCTTTTGAGCTATAAGAAACTATTTTCCATTCAGTGTCGGATGAGCCAGGTTGGGAGGGATATTGCTCATGATCAAAAAGCCTTGTTTTAAAGAGAAAACAAACAAACAAAAAAGACAATATGGGTGCTATGTCAGAGTACGACTGACATACTGAGATGCGCAGGAGTTAACTGTTGACAAGAGAACGTTAAGATAGTGGAGGCCTGGCCAAGAAAATACATCCTCGCGGTCTCTCTCCCTGTCTCTCTCTCACACACACATGGACAGGAGTTTTTCGATGGATTAGTTCACTGAGATAAGAGCCATACCGGGGTGTGCAGGCTGCTTAGCGCGCTTTTATCTTTATTATCGGCGAGGGGGCGACCTGGTGGATTCTCCTCAATTGCTAAGCCAGCTACGTCATGCGCACATCGGGATGTTACATTAATCAAAAGTGAATAAATATTTGAAGTGATTCTAGTTCGTTGGGTCTTTTCATTTAAAAAGGTACTTCAACAAACGTCAAATCCACGCAATGCTTTATTAATCTAAAATCCAAGGAAGAAGCATTTTTTAATTTTTACTGCCGCCACGAACCCCTCCCCCCAAAACTGGCATTAGACTTCATTTTAGAAAATGATGAGGAACGCTAAATCCCTCTTAAATGAATATGATCTCCAACCATTTAATACTTTAATGGCAGTGCTTCATAATGCTTTAATGGAGAAAAGCCTCATCCATTTCATTAATCTGACCGTCCTCAACAGATACCATTAAGATAAAATAAATTCTAAGAATAATAGCGTAGCTTGTATCATATTAGGACACAAGTCTGTGACAGATGTTGCATTTTTTCCTGTCATTTTTCTAGTTTTATTTGACTGAACTTTCCTCTCTAGCCGAGAGAAAACCAGACAGGCCAAATACAAAGATCATCTGAAACCTGTGGTAACTTGCTGGTCACTGGCATGTTCAAAGTGTCTGCATTGGGACTGCATTTTAAAAATGGTACGGGTCAAACAGACCATTAAGAGCAAAAATCAAAGGTTAATCAAAAGTTAACCCATTGTGGGCAAATGTACTACTCAAACAAACATAAATACTGCTCAATTAACAATTGTAAAGTAAAATCATGAATGTTAGATGTTTTACGTGTCCAGCATTAAAGGTAGATGGATTGTAATAGCTTATCTGGGACATAGGTATTCGTTGATTTTCAAAGTTTTCTGACTCCAATGCAGAAATGTACTTAAATGGTGTTAAAATAAGGGCACCACCTTGTCTGATTATATGACAACAAGTTAACAGTTAAGACTGTATAAAGTCTATATAAAATCAGTGCACTCTAAATAAATCTCCACTATCAGTAAACATGAGGTGACAGCAACTACACAAAGTTTTGTAGTGACTTATTTATCAGTTTGACTCCTCACTGCTCACAACAGGTGAAAAAAGAAGCCAGGACAATATTATGGCTGGTTTTCTAAAAAATACTATGTATTCAAATGTTTATTCTGAGTGCGAAATACACCACTACAACAGTGTCCTTTATGAAATTCACTTCAATGGACAGAGAGATAGACAGAGAGAGAGAGAGAGAGAGAGAGGGACGGAGGGAGGGAGGAAGAGTACTAAACACTTAATAAAGCCGTGTGAAAATAAGCGAATATGAAAGATGCGTTACATTTGTAAAATTGAACAGATCTGACTTTTGGCACATGTACATGCAAACACAGTTGCTCACTCTTTTGGCTGGATGCCTAGCATGATTTCGGCTAAGTGGGTGAGTTTGCTCTCTTCCAGTGCGCTGATCAGTCGGCTCAGTTTAGCGCTCCGCCCCTCTGCTTGGATAAAGCGTCCCATCAGTTGATAGGCCTGTTCGTAAAGCCCCTCCCTCTCGTACTCATAGGCCAGATTGTCTATTGCTGGCCCTTTTAAGGCGCGGCAGTTCTTCTGTAAGGCCCGCCCCACTCGCTTCCAGTCCCGTCCCACGTGAGCAGCGAATCGTTGTTGGTCGGCAGGGGTCAGTGGCCTATCATCTAAGAGCAGACTGAGTGGTTAGTTCACGCTTAATGCAAGCGCTGCTTTACTATTTTTTGAACCGTTTTAAACTTCCAACAATACATGAAACATTACCGGAAATACATGAGCCGCACCCATGTACAAGGCTGTTTTAGCATTATAAGTAGCTCTTCAGTATTTAAACATGGAGTGTCATGTAAGAATTTATCATTCAATATATTACAGAACGTACACAATCAAAAACATAAAAACAAAATGAGATAATTTGTAGTATATACTGTTATTTTACACATTTTATCTTAATGGTTAATTTTTAGTAAGATTGTTACTAAAAAAGACACAATCAGGTTTACAGTTAGGCCAATACAACTGATTAGAGTGTTTTGAGAGTAACTAGACAGGGAAAACCTGCATCAAGTTCAAGACAGGTTTAACGCTAGGACTGCCAGAGTTTTCTTCGTTCCGACGCCCAAAATCATCACAACTTGTTCATGAAGCATGTGCTGCACTGAGTAAGCTTTTTATTACTACACAAACTGTAAATTTTCCTTTGACTAAAATGTAAAGTTCAGGAACACACAGGAGCACATACAAGTGAAAAGAGTAAATGTAAATCAATTGTTGAATGAATGAAGGAATAAATGGATCAATGGACAGATGGACAAATAACATCAATTTTAAGCCTCAGCTCAGTCTCTGTCCTCCTCTCCCTCTCATGCCCCCAGCGTGCTGAGCTATGTTCACATTACACAGGGAAAACTGTCTAGTGCACTGGCAACTTTATTTTGAGCTTGTTGTGTACACTTAGCCCTCTTTGCCAGAATGCTATGTTAAGACAGTCCATCTGTCGGAATATTGCCATTTTTTCTACCCAAACTCTCCTTTCCCTTGCTGTTGCCATAGCAAGTAGACTTTTTTTTTTTTTTGAGCTCAAGGGATTTTAGCCCAAGTTGCTTGCTCAAAGTCAGATGAATATTCCACACAATCTTCAATTTCAATTATCCAAATTCTGCAGTTTCTCTGAAGGGTTTCAGAATGCTTGGTATGTCTTGTTGTTGTCGTCATGTTGCAGAATGATTCTGAATGTCTTCCCTGGAGCTAACTATTTGTCTGTTCCATTATTATAACAAAATGACTGCCGACAATTCTTTATCGACATTCATAATGCTGATAATGTTCAGTTCAACCCAAATACTTGTGAAAAGAGGACAGACAGGAATTTACATATGAGCAGCAAGTTTAAAATGGGTCTGGAGGAGAGAGAGAATGCAATTCACACTTGGGAACCAACTCTGATTGGCATGTTTATTTAGTGTTAGTTGGCATGGGTACTTGCTGTTAAAAAACCTTTTTTCCACTGTGATTTTTGAATGGGTTGCAAACTGTTTGTGAAAAGTATATGTGTAGAATACATCTTATGCGTAATGAAAGCATTTGAAGCTTTGAAGAAGATGAAGATTTACTACACATTTAAGTCTTACAACAAACAAACACACAATTCTCTGAACTCACCAAATGGCCTTTTCTGAAACAGGAAACAATTCCTTGGTACTTCCTGTGGTGGACAGCTGGAAGGGGCATAGCTGCTGTGAAGCTGTTGCTCAAGCTGAGTGATCTCATCATCTCGCAAACGCACTGGCTACAAATGGAAAGTCATAATAAGAACCACCATACCTCATACCCACTGCTGTGTTAACCAAAAGCAGACTTTGTACAAAGCAAATGAACTCTAGTTCATTAATTAGGAGTACAATAAAGACAACCCATTATACTGCTCACATTTATGCAACACTCTCTCGCTTCTAGCATGAGTGAGCCCCTGTGTTAGGCCTAAATTCTTGTGATTCCACAGAACAACTGACAAAAAACACTTGAGACGATGACCTTTTGTTGGTTTCTATGCACTTGTTTATCTGGTCATTTTGGGAAAAGACATTCATGGAAAAAATATAGTTACATTTTTTTGAGTGTACCTGTGATTGGTGTATATGCCCTAGACAGAGCTCTGTATCTTGCAGGCACTGGTCCAGAATTTGTGTTCCTGCCTTTAGCTGGGTTTCCAAGGTAACATCTTCTGGGAGAATGAGTAGGCGCGATGCATGCTGGGTTAAAGACTGACGGAGTGAGCCACATGCATAACTCTCCAGGAACTGTCTACAGGGACCTGTTGCCATGAACTTCAGCTCCACCCCCAGGAAAGGGTCAGCATCATGCAGCTTTAGGATCTCATAACCCTCCAACCCGCCCACAGCATCTGGGTTAATGGTCAGACTAAAGTCAGTATCACACCCACATCAATAACAAATACAATTAATGTTGCATGCCCATTAACTATACTAGCCTGCTTCATGTACAAAGTCCTCAGAAAGACTATATTATTCACATTGTGTGCGGATCATCTTCTGACCTGAGCATCTGACTGAGCCTCATTAGGAAGTTCATGTGAAAGTCAGTGTGAGAGAATGTGTGTATGAGAGAGTTAACGACTCACCTGTAAGAGTGAGTTTGATGACTTTAAACACACTGAATTTCCCTCTTTGGTCTTTGTAGAGGGCAAGCAGGTCAGCTGAAGGATCACAACAGCGCAGGAACAGCACCACACACCCTGTCCATAAGCGTTCATCTGCATGTCTTACAGACTGACTCTGCAGAGTGCACACAATCAAAACATAAGAAATCAATAAATTAAACAATGGACATAAAACATTATAAAATACAACATCGCATCACCACTGGTCTAAGCACCTGTACCTTATCATCCATGTAGTCCATTCTCTGGGCATCCCAGACAGGTGTCAGAGCCTGGTGATATAACATTAGTGAATACTTTACTCTGCACTCTCTACACATACATTACACATCCACGCTACACACGTTGGACCCTTAGTGGACTTGCAAGTCACTGATGCGCAACATATTGTAATTAGGTAGAAATTAGAAGCTAACTTACAAAAACTGTCAGATATTCAGAGCAAACTTGAATACAGACTCTATGTGCTGCACAGTAATACAAACACACAACTGACCATTTGGACTACCTCTGCCACTCTGAGCTCTAGTAAGACTGAAGCAAAACATGGGACATTTGTAAAGTAGGTCAAGTGTTGTTTTCAGGAAACTGTAACGGATGGGGTTGCCGAAAACTGCGATTACTTTTTCCGCAGAGACAGGTAGCGCATGGCGTCCCATCAAGCTCTGCGCGGACGCATCACATGATTCAAATTTCACATCGCTTAACTTGGTTTCGGAGACCTGAATCTGAGTTCCAACTCTAATTTTCAGAATAAAGCAACAAGCTCCACCTTAAAATATTAGCCAGCCAGCTGAGATCCGACACGAAGTTATAAGTCACTGGTGCGCAACCTAACTGTCTCACTCTAATTTGCTACAAATTAGACGCTAACTTCTAAAAGTTGTCAGATATTCAGATCAAACTACAATACGACGTCTATCTGCTGCTTGGTAACAAACTTTAACGGAACAGCTCACGAGAACTTAAACTGTCTAATTAACAAAGTAAACTTGGTCGTGCTGGACAACAGGCTTACCTCCTCACAACTCGCAAACAGCAAAACTTTATCCAATTCCGAACACACCCACGTCAGATTTCCAAGTGTGATCTAATTGGGTAAGAAAATCTGATTTCTAATATGATTGGTCGATGGAACCGCGCGTCCTCTGTAGAGGTACTTAAAACAACGGAACTGTCCTCTTTACAGGAAGTGGACAGGAAAGATTCTTTTGATGTGGGAAGGTCCGAGCGTTCGAGTTGGCTGTACGCGGAAATGACCAATTCCATGACGCCCGAACCGCTCGAGCGGAGCGTCAGACAGATATGGAATGTCATGCAAGTAATAGACGTGTGTTGAGTCATTTTCGCCTTTCTGTGGCAGAAAGTATTTACCTTGTTCAAGGACAGATGCCAGCATTTTAATTATGCGCTGCTGCATGAGTTCTGTGTCAGAAATTCTATGTGGGAATCTTCCGTTATGAATCCGTGGTTGGCCTTAAGTGGTGTGAGTCATTAGACACTGAAAATCTCTGAGGGACGTCGGTCAGTTTGACAACATTCAGGTCGGTCTAAATGGATCTCCCGGAAGAAGTTCTTGCTTATATATTCTCCTTTCTGCCTATGCGAGACAGGTATAACGCTTTCACAGTGTGCAAAGCATGGTCTCGCTCCATGATATATTCCAGCGTTTGGAAATATACTGAAGTGAGGTAAGTGTTTTAAAAGTTACAGTTCAAAAGTCACTCCCAGGAGTTCTTTGATGAGCATTCAAGAGAACCACGCCTCTGAACCTCAGTTTAGTTTTGCTCGTGTCTAGTAGTCTTCCACAAGAGAACTTTTTTTTGTGCCGAGACATGGCATCTCCCACGGCACGCCCTAATATGGCGTGACTGTCATTTGCTGTGGCTTGATGATGGACAATGCATTACTCTTACTCACTCTGAATGTATGAAACCTGTGGGCTTTTTTTCATTTAATCACAGAGGACCTAATTTACTGTAATAACATCTGATGTGTTGATAACCCATGCTTAAAGCCTAAAGGGAAATTATTACTGTTCCTGTTCTCGAGTCATAAAACCTGAGGTCTTTGAGCTTGGGAGTGTTCATGACTCAACCATCCTATGAATTGTTCTCTCTCTTTACTCTCTCTTATGGATAGCCTATAAACCACAAATATAAATATAAAACCACAAATGTCATACAGTGCCTGCCAACACAAGAGCAGAAAGTTGTGGCCTACTGAGCACATCATAATGTCTTGCTGTTAGTGAAGTAACATTTTTGAACTCATGTTAAGGAACACTTCATTTGACTATAAGAGAGTCTGCACTTTGGAACATGCAAGAATAAGCAGTTAGTAGAGTAATTAACATTAATACTCATGGATGTCCTACCTTACCTTAAATGCATTTTGAAAGATGACTTCCATCTTCTTCCTACATATTGGAGTTATTGTCGATTATCAGGCAAACTCAGTTAGCCACATAAAATAAACAGGAAGCAACTGTTCAATTATGTTCTTTCCTTGTCTTTGGAATATACTAATTTATATATCGTGACACTTTCCTTTAAGACTTGATGTGAGATTTGAATTAGATTTTTTTCCACGTGTGAGATTTGCACATCAAAATATCAGACATCCTTTGGTCTTGCAAGAATGTACTGATATACCTCTACTCACACATGTAGATACACAGCTAAAACAACTACTGACCATTTAAGCATCAGAGCAGAACATGTCATTTTTGCATTTCTATGAAAATGGAATGATTATGCAATCATAGATGTATATAACTATGTATGACTGTCTGAAATGCTTCAATGTTCCCCAAATGAAATATGGGTCCATTTAAAGTGCTTGTTTTATTCAGTGTGTTCATTAGTTCTATGTGACCATCTCTGCTATCTCTTGTTGAGAGTCCCTGAGAGAAATGAAAAAAGTATGATATGACAGAGGGTTTTACTAGGCTATGAAAGTTACGACAGTGCTGCATAGTATTTTG
The DNA here is from genome assembly GCF_902362185.1 of Chanos chanos. Taxonomy (NCBI): domain Eukaryota; kingdom Metazoa; phylum Chordata; class Actinopteri; order Gonorynchiformes; family Chanidae; genus Chanos; species Chanos chanos. The sequence goes on from NC_044496.1 coordinate 17,970,352, forward strand.
CTCTTGCTCATATCAGCTTTTGACGGTTTCTGGATTTTGCCGTTCTTTTTCCCCTCACAAACAAAGCTGCTGCATTTTCCCAATCAAATTTTGCTCTAAGGTTCAAATACTCTCCCTGTTTTCTGCAGGTGTGAGGGTGGTGTTGATATCCTTCAGACTTTTTCTGCTTATCTGCCGTTAATCACAAAATTGAGACTGTGCGTGGGTCTGGAAGATCCAGCCAATCGCAGTTCAGCACTGTGTGCACTACAGCAAGCAGTTGCAAAAGGAGAGGGGCAGCTGAGGGCACTGTGTGTTGATTGTACAGGCAACGCGCGTCTCTTTGATGCGGGTCAGGACTTGCTGAAGGGACTGGTGGATACACTGGCATACAGGCCTTTGCTGACAGTACTAGACCTCAGGGGTGTACCTTTCACTCTAAATGATAACTTTGTCCGAAGTGTGGCCAAGTCTTGCCCGAAATTACATGGCCTGTTCATTAATAACCCATCACTGGTGTGTGGGGTTACTACGGAAACTATGAGAGAGGTGCTGAACCTTTGCCCAGGCATCATTGCTCTGGGAGTGTTTCACGCTAGCCTCTCGCCAGCTGTCATAGGGGATCTGTTGTTACCCGGGAGGCCATCACTACAGCAACTGGAACTGCGCTGTGAACGCTCACTGAAGTACACTCCTCCTTTGGGTGATGAGATATGGGTAGAGTTGAGGTACAGACATCCCAACCTGTGGGTGGAGCTAGTGCTTGACCACACCCTTCCAGAGCTCCGTGTCCCACTGGTGCTGCTGCCGAGCATTCCTGTCAGACACCTGCGTCTACTCACATGGACACTCCTCCTGGATGAAATAAACCTTGTAGGGTCTAGTTATGCAAATACTCTAGAGACACTGGAACTACAAACTCCTGCTTCTCGGGAGCTGAACTCTGCCTTGGTCACTTTGGCGACACAGTGTGTGAATCTCAAGGAGGTGCATTGTTATTGTGTGGTCTCACAGGAGGTCATAACTGCATTTCGTGAAAACTGCTGTCTTCTGCAGAGATACACCCTGAAAACACACAAAGAGCCACATCCCTGGACCTGCACTATACTGAAATGATACAGCCAAATTTACCTATGCATACAATGGGCTTCACTCTAAACTATGATTCAGCCAAACTGACTTATGCCAACAGTGGCCTGCACTTGAAACTATTCTTTATGTTTTTGAAATGAAGAGCGATTTTTTTTTTGCACATTGATCAGCCTGCTAATGAGCTAGCATTACAATACGGTACCAAAATGAAACACTAATTTTACTAGTTGTGTTTAACACTGTCACAGGCAATAGTGCGTGACATTCATCAGGGTAAATGGTCAATAATGCATTACATGTACAGTATGTATTCACTGTAATGGTCTCTATGAAACCAAAAGTAGTTAAATAGGAGCTTTCTACTGTCCCATGAAGACAACAACATTTAGGGTTCTACTGAAGTCACTGCCTTTTTACATGTATCATCATGACAGACATAACTGCTGCTTTGCAAATGTGTGTAATTCTTGGATTTATTATGATGAAAAGCAACACATTCACTTTCTGAGAATAACATTTCTTCATGGATAAGTGAAGTAAACAGATTAATAAAACACACAGAGGATTCCTCTGGTTTTTTGTATTTCTTGGGAAACAGTTACACTGATGACAAACATGCATGATGCAAAAATCACACTCCTTCATCGTCTCAAAAGGACTTTCTACAGTACACGCGGTGTCTTTTTACATTACGGGTTAGAGTTGAGAATGATCAGTTCATTCATAGTATGTGAAGGAGAAGTCATAAATTGAATGTGGACTGTCTGGACTTTGAACAGAGTTGTGATTGACATGTTTGATAAACTTGAGTGTTTCCTTATCCCGGTAAACCAGAGCAAGGAAGTTCGCCTCAGGGTACACTGTCAGGAGCTGTAAAACAAACACATCAACCACTCAACACAATCTCAGAGGGCTCTAGTCTTCCAAGCAGAACTTAAAGATACAAACAGCAGTAAGGTTCATTCATATAAAATGTCATTGTTCCAGAGTATCCCAATTTTGATTTTTGACATTCCAAGAATGTTTTACAGGAGTTCCCTGAATTCCTCCAAAGAATTGCACTGTATGATCTTAACTGGATATTGATATTCAGTAATGAACTGTTGAACAAAGATTTATTGTCTATCACCAAAGACAGGAGCATCACTAAATATATGTTCAGGCTCCGATCTCAAGCAACCTTCTCTCATTGTCCCTTCAGCATTTACATGTTTTGTGCATGTATACACTTATGAAAAACATTAGGGCATTTACTACTGTAATCAAATAAATGTAAATAAATGCACTACCAGGGACTGTGCTAATTAAAAAAAAAAATTCAGATTCTCAGTGAAGGGTTTGGGTTAGCAAATGAACCACACACATCATCCACTCAGCCTCAGTGAATAAAAATCACATGGCCTACGAAACTATTTTCTTCAAATGAAGAATAGTTATAAACACCGTTTTCACGGTTTTACCTTTAGGTAAGCAGAATACGTATGACATGATAACTGTCATCAAAGTCTCTAACACTGTGGAGAGAGGACATCTGACGTAGTTCTAAGAACACACAACTCTGATGACATCACTCACCTCCTCATCCTCATCGTGAGCAATGTATGAGGTAGAACCTCCAAACTCAGCTTCCCAACCTAAATCCAAAAGAGACAAAAACCTTTCACAGTCCTGTCTTCTACACAGTTCCTTAAAGATTATTCTGAGGCAGAAAAACTAAAAAGTTTAGTACAGACAAATTAAGGCGATTAAGGGTGCTTGTATCTGAGATAAACCTTGACTTTATTGAACAGTGATGAGGTAAGTTGAGGTCTGTCTATGTCTGACTAAATCTTTGACACCTGTGAACACTAACCAGTGAATGTGTGTGTACACAGAAAAAACATATTTAAAAAGCCTGAAGCCAAATCTCATTAAATGCATCTTCCTAAAATTGCTGCCAATGTAGCTGCATGTTACCTGAGCAGTCGAGATGCAACAGCAAGTCCAATGCGAACTCCCGTTTTTCAGAATCATGAAGCAGTGTGTAATCACCATGAGTCCAGCGACGGATCTCTCCCACACACTCTGGAGGCCCTACACATGCACAACAACACACACACACACACACACACACACAATTTATTGATAAAATGACAACAAGTGGAAAAAAAAGAAAAAGCAGAAATAGTTAGGTTACTGACCTTTTGCCTTTTTTTCAACTGATGAGGAGGATGTTGTTGCCTCACTCGTGTTTTCTTCCTCATCTACTGCATCTTGTTTTTCTTTGTTTTCTACGTCACTTCCTCCATCCTCTCTCTCACTACCTTCATCCTCCTTTCCATCTGAGACCAGATAATGGAGTGATAGGCCGGTGAAATTAGACAGCAGAATGAAGAATGGTTCAGAAGAGAGGACGTCAAAACACTCCTTCACAATCTCTGGCAGACTCTGCATCTCTGCATGGCTGTAACACCTAAACACAAATGAGCACCTCTGGGTTAATTCACAATGACTTCTACCGCACACGCAGCATGGAATTCACCACTCAAACACCAACTGCTTCTGTTCACATAGCCTTTGAGTCTATCCAGATTTGGTAAACTGAATCTTAACAAAACCAGAGTTTTCTTTGGTGTCCACTGGAAGGGAAAATCAAGCACAAATTTTGCTAAGACTTTGAATATGCCTGCTACCTTTTACTGTAAACCACTACTATATGTCAATTACCCCTGTCCCATTTCTTACTATTTGTTATGTGGTAAAAATGCAGGTCTCTGATGTGCTGATGGAGATGTTCTGCAGGTCCTGACAGTGGGTTGAAAGGAACTACAGCACTGATCCTTAGAGAGAGGGCGTGTGCATGCTTAATAAAGATGTGCGAGATACAAGCTCTACACTCAAATTATATGACCACTACACTTATAAATACTTTTTTTAATTAAAAAAAAAACTGTACATACTTATAGAAACAGGACTAAGGTTTTAAAACTCAACGTATGACATGAGGTAGGGCTCTTTTCAGTCAACAGGAAACAGTAATGGCATGTTAAACTCACGCAGGCTTGGAGCTCTGATTCTATGCCAGGCATCAGATCAAGGATTTTTGGGTGAAAAACAGATTTTTTTTTTTTTTCTGTTCCAAAAGGCTTTCTGAGTGAAAGAGTTGATAGATAAGTGTCCGTGAAGTCTAACCTCGTATTGGGTGGACCTCTCCTTATCCACTGAATGTCAGCTGACTGGAGAGCAGCACTCACTTGCTTAAACTTTTCCTCCTGAAAGAGAGAGAAGAGGCGAAACAAAGGTCGCTTATTCATGAAATAAACGTGTGACATTAAAAGCGTGTGAATATTTGTTAGTGTGTGCGTGAAATCAACTCATTGTTATACGAGTATGTAGTTTTGATCATCTTGTCTTAGTTTCTCTGTACAATGTAAAACTGAAATTAGAGTTAGTGCCTGTGTCTGAATGAGAAAGACAATATTTGCTTTTTCATGAGATGAAACAGGTTGTCATTCAGCAGTTATGTGTCACTCAACTATCATTTCAATTTTTAATAATTTCAATAATTTAGTACAAAAGTACTTGTGATACTTCTAAAAGATTACATTATCATTTAAATGGTGTTACCAAGCATAGAACAGAATTTATTTGACCACTTTTTCAGTGTGAATATAAACACAGAACGATCCAATTTCCATATATTTGTCTGTGTGTTCCGTGATTGTGTAGAGGCTTATGTCCAATGCTGCTTACCTGTAAGAAATTGGGGAGTCGAATCTCTGAACTTTCCTCAAACTCCTCTTGCACTTGAGCTTGATAGGCAGGATGCATGTACATTTCATTGATCCACTCGTACAATATCTCCTCCTGCGCGCACACACACACACACACACCAGATCTGATAAACTACATTTTCCTTTAAAGTCATAACTGTAAACACACACATGGGCCATTTGACTTACATCTTTGGGGATGTGTGTGTGGCGGGGAGGTGAAGGTTCGATATAGCGTGGTGGTCTGGGCAGTGATGGCCCGTGAAACCAACCGCTCAATGACAAACGACACTTATCCTCAGCAATCACTTCTGCCACCTAACACAGAGAGAAAGCACAGGTACAGATGGATTACTAAACAATCTTCACTGTATGAAACACAGTGAAAACAAATTAAAAAAATCCAAAATAAAAAAATAATTGAGTTGTAATTCAGAAGATTAATTTCAAGTTAGAATGGAGTATTTTTACCATACAGACTGCCTTACATACAGAGAGAAAACAAGTAGAGTCACCTGATGGAAAGAGATCGGAGACACCTCGAAAAATACAAGGGTGTTCCAGCAGGGCAGCAGGGACTTCACAATACACATGGGCTGACAGTGTTCTGAGACAAAAACAAACCGTGTGACAGTCTTGCATACACACAAACACCATACATGAACGGAGTAAGCAAAGCTTGACAGCGCTTTCCATTCTCTTTTTGCATGTGCACTCCTTTAGACAATCTAAAAGCAAGGATTCACAAAAAGACAATATTTACTAACTCTTTCACAATCTTTGCATCCATGATAAATTTGGGAGAAACAACAGCACAAACAGAACAACTATTCACATGACAAACAAGCTGAACTTAAATGAAAGTTGTCTGATTGACTCACATATGCCTGTAATAGCTTTTTTTTTTTTTTTTTTTTTTTTTTGAAAAACCACTGGTTATTCCACTGCTTTTTTTTTTCCCTCTTCGATTCTTAAACGACATGGCAACCACAATGCGGTACACACCAGCCCACAGTGCAACAAACAAATAAATGACTAAAAAAGAAACACATCACTAACGTCAGTCAGTCAGGTGTTTGGATCGTGCCAGATACACACCATCAGTGTTAAACAAGTCCAGTGCTCCTCCATCCTTCTCCTCCCACGGCGGCACCAAGTAAAGAATGAACGCTACTCTCCTCCCTTCCAACTCATCATCATGACACAGTAACACATCTAGAGGGACAAAGATGGATAGTCTTTTTTTGTTGAATTTCATCAGTGGTTTTAACTTTGAAATACATAGAACATGACAGTCCATATGAAAGAGACAACTTCTCAGACAAGACATTAACAAGATATGGCAGAGTGAGGATTGCTGTAATTAGAACACTATTTTACTGAATGAAGGCACCTTCTGTATCTGGGATTCAAGATTCAAATCCCTGCATTGTCATCTTTGTTGACTATCGTTTAATGAACAAGGGCGCACAAGTCGCCATGTTCTCTTGGGAGGCTGTGTCAGCTAGGGTAACACCCCAGCCCCAAGATGTTGTTCACATCTTGCCTCACTAACCTTGACTAAACTATCTGACATGTGACAGGGAGACATAAAAGATCACAGGTAACTGGACATTCCAAATTAGGAGGAAAGTTAGAAAATAAATAAAGCTAAGCTGCACAGGCTTTTATTATTTTTTGGATGATGTTGATGCTGCTTTAATGGTAAAAATGCTGTATGAGTTTTGTTGTTCCTCTTTAAGTGTTGACTGACTTACCAGTGTGCTCATACTTGGCACATGATATATCGACCGTTGGTTCCAGTTCCACCTCCAGTACCTCTGAGAGCCATGATCGGAACTGCCCAAACAACACTGACCTAATGTAGGCATACAGACATTACATACCTCCAAAAATATAAATGTATTAAGTGTCGAATCTACAACAAACCCAAGCCTTATACCTCAGCTCTGTAATATGATGATCTGTTCTCTTTTTCAGGTCATCTGACTGAAAAAAAAATTCCTGTTAATAATCCCACAAACATGTTTCAGTTGAATGTGTGTTTGGATGTATCTGTACCTGCTGAAATTTGTACAAGTCGTTGGATTTGTGGTTGAACTTCAACTGTAGAAGTTCTGTCTGCAAACTCTCAACAAAACTCTCACTCTGAAGAAAATTGGTGATCTTGCAGTGAGAAAACGGCTCACAGTCTAACTGAATGCTGCCTGCAGATTAGAGAGAAAGGCAAAGCATAAAACAAAAACAATGGCATAAAAAAAACAACAACAAAAAAAGTTGTTACCATGACAACATACAATTTACTTGCTGCTGCGATATTAATACTTTCAAATACGAAAGAGCTAATATGTGCAAAGCCTACATTTTTAATCTTTGATATATGGCCCCCGGGGAGTTCCAATACAGGAAAATAATGAAGTCGATGGAGGCTTTGCCTCCGCTTCGTTCATTATTCTCTTGTATCGGGACGCCTTGTTGAGCATCATACCTTGTATCTCCGACAACACAGAACTTTATGAGGAGTAAAGTTCAACATTTTGCATTTAGTGCAATATGAACATTGAGCGAGGAAACAATAGTTAGATGTTTAAAGAAGGTGCAGCACACACACAGCACCTACAAACCCACAGACCAACAATACATACAGACTCATTTAACTCATTAAGCGTTTTCTTTGCCCATGTTTTAGCTCGTTATGTGTCCAAAGAAAACGCTTAATAGGTTAAAGAGTATTTGAAGTATTTCCCTTCTAACTACGTTCTCAAGCTTTTGGACATATTTAGTAATATGGAATAGCTATAAATGTGAGCAGTCTGGAATGTCTACCTGTCATATTTGGTACTTTAAACCGCGTTAAGCGTTTTTCACATTTAGCGCTTTAGACTGTTCAATATTGTTCTGATTGGCTAACAAGACGTTGCTTAGAATATGACTGGAAAAAATCCCCGACATTTTTGGGAGACTTGAGCAAGGTCTCGAACTCTAGGCTTTAAAGTAAACAACCACAGCGCTGGGTATGTTAGACGTCACGTACGCTCGAGTACACTGAAAGGAAAGGCAAAAGTAATCAGACAGCAATTCCACGTGCAAAAACTTTATCTAGATAGCACTAACACACCATGAGTGTAGCTTCTTTTCTGTCTCCATGCGTCCCGCATTCCACTCTTCACAACTTCGTCTGTCAGGTCCGAGTTTATCGATGCGAGCTCGCCTCGTTTTTCCTTTTTACTACTTTTTACCGGATCAGTATCATCCTGCCGCCGTTTAGAATTCATGTCTACAACACTTGGGCGTTCTCTTGAGCGACACGTGAAACAGTCGCAGAAATATGGCGTCATAAAAACAACGTAATACTCTCAATAATTTTACACGTAACCTAGCATGTAGTTTTGGTTATATTCACATGAATAGATATTTGTCGTTAATTTTTATATTTTTAAAGTAATTAATGTTAGTGCATTCGATTGTGTAAACTGGTTCAAAAAAGCAGGACGTGCTGTTGAAAATGCAGGAAAATAGATGATTGAAGGGTTTTAATTTAGAATCAAACAAATTTGTCGTCAACGTCAGATTTTAATCGATGCATAATACTTCAATGATAGCCTATTCCTCGTGAATTTCGCGAAAAATCCAAACTACTTCCGTTGACAAATGTACATTTTTAAAAATATATATTTATTTAATTTCAAAATAAATAAAACTACAGTAAAGTGCAGCCACAACATTTTGAGCACCATCTCCAGTTTGAGGTTGGCATTTCACTCAAAACCAGACATAGAGTTTGAATTTGTACAAGAAAGACATTACAGTTTAAAGTGAAAAAATTTTATAAAACACTAATATCTTACATTTTTTACAGAAATGTTTGGCAGCACAGCGATTAGCATCAACTCTTTGTCTTCATCCAGATCCGTTCATCGTCTGTGCATCACTGGCAACTTGCATTGGTTGTGGAGTTACTAGATACGTCACAGCCCACTGAATAAGTGGCTCTGGAATCCTACATATAGGCACAGACATACAACAGATGATTGGATGAAATAATCTCCAAAAACATCACACACGAAGTAAACCAAATGGGGTGTTAACACATAAATGGTGTGAACAATGTTTACCAGACAACTAGCTCAGGTCCCCATCTGCATAAAACTACTTGAAAAACTGTTTGAAACACAAAAAGCTGTCTCTATCTGATTTCACTCACTTGAATTTGCTGAGATCAGCAGATACCCGTGGACACAGAGAATACTTGTATGAAAATGCACTGCCATCTGAGTGGACCTAAGACATGAGAGAGTGAGCACTATTTAGACACGCGAGTGCTGCAAAAGAAGCTGTATTGTACCTCTCTGCAAACAAAACCACATCACAGCAGAAAAAAGAGAATGTACATGACTCAAATCAGTAAATCAGTCTACAGTCTTTGAACCTCTGATTCTCTCTTACACACTCACCCCTGCCGTTCTGACACGCTGGGCTGAGATGGAGGTCTGTTTGGTGGGTGAGGGTGAACTGGGTTCTAACCATGAGGATGGACTCAAAGGTTGCTCCACCTGTTGCTCTTCCACGAAGGTAGAGTTTCTGGGTCGCTTCATACTGCTGTGGGTGGGACTTTGTGGGTCTTGTGGGCGTGGCCTCTGATAGGGTGGAATGCTGAGTCCTGACCTTGCTGTTGCACTGATATTAGAGCTGTGTCCTTGTTTACTGGTGGTCACTGGCACCAGAATAACTGAAGTACACTGGCTTTGCTGCTGAGGTAGGGGTTCTGATGAGACTGACACTGATAAGAACCAATAAGGAAACAAAAAGTTAATGGGAATAACTGTGCATATGTATTTTGTGAATGAGTTATATTTGCAGGACCCTTGTGGGTATATGATGGCCCTTACTCTCTGAGGAGGAAGATGTCCCAAGCAAATCTACAGCAGGACAGAACATATCCCACGGGCTTTCCTGGTCTGTGGACACACCTTTATCTCTGGGTAGAATCTCTTTAAGAGACAGAAAAATATACTCAACATAGAATGACCATGAAGAACAATCCCTAACAATCTCATTATTACCTCACATAATCTGAAATGTTCCAACATAATAATGTAAACTGATCTTTTCAGGGATGCCATCCTCCACCAATCAGAATACAGAAGAAACCACATGAAATCAAAAACTTGGTCAGATAAACTGGAAGCCTATGGGACTGAGCAAATTAGCTTTCTTCTAAACAAGATGTCACAATCACAATTAAATAATTCTTACAAAAGCTGGCCTATCACTACGGTCATAAACACGACATACGTTCAACATGGATGCATTAAATTTTTTAAGCATATCCAAAAAAGCAATAATGACAACTAATTATGATTAATAATTATGTGGTGACTGCAGTCTGGTCAATATTAAAAGTCTTGCTGACTTTTTGCCTACTGGGTTCACCAGTGGCTTGGACAAACTTAGTAAAATTCAATCACTGTCATTCTCTCACCCTGGTCAAACACCTCTGAGCTGAGCTCTTGGTCATTTGAGAGTCTCTCAATAATGGAATTAGGTGACTTCACTTCCCTCTCTGAAAACTCTTCAGCAGCGATGGGTCTGTCTGTCTGTATGTCTGAGAGATGAGAGACTGTGTCACGCTCAGTTTCATTCCTGTGAGATACATCTGATAGGACAGACACACACATGTAACCAAATATGTGCTATCCTTTCACAGAGGGACACATACACACACACACACACACACAACCAAATATGTGCTGTCCTTTCACAGAGGGACACACACACACACACACACATATAACCAAATATGTGCTATCCTTTCACAGAATGACAGACACATACACATATAAACAAATATATGCTATCCTCTCACAGGGGGACAGACACACACATATTTAACCAAATATATGCTATCCTTTCACAAAAGGACACACACACAACCAAATATATGCTATCCTTTCACAGAAGGACAGACACACACACACGCACACACATGTAACCAAATATGTGCTGTCCTTTCACAGAGGGACACAGACACACACACACACACACACACACACAGGTAACCAAATATGTGCCATCCTTTCACAAAAGATGTGAGGCTTCTGACTGTCACCAGTATGATTTACTCATTTTTCACAATGGAAGCAACAAGTGGTCAGAGTGTGTGTACATATCTATTTCAAAGAACAGTTTAAAAAAAATGAGAAGCCCGGGAAAACAGACATTTCACGTATCGATGATTACAGAAAAATGAATGATACAGGGACTGTTTAAATGGCAGGTTATACCAGGGTCATGAATGAGCCTTTCCCTCTGTCCCTCAGGAATGAAGAGGTGAGACACAGCAACACTGAAACTCTCCTCTGCCTGAAACACACAAACATACACACATGCAGAGAGGTGTGTTGAATCAACAAATGGAGGGTAAGTACTTTTTGCTTCTTATGGATACAATCTTACTTTGGCTTGGAGCCGTTCCCGCTGCCAGTGAGTTGACGTAGCCACACTTGTAAAACACAGAGTGGATTTGCTGAGTCTGTCTTTAGCATCATTTAGCATAGGACTTAGGATATCATTATACCATGCTCCCATCAGACCAGACAGAGAAAACCCTGGGAAACAGACAGCATATCAGACTTTCAAAGCATGTGTGAACATATGAATGCAAAAGCAATTCATCTGCAAATGCATGCTTGTTAAGAACTCCAGAAGCTGTCATCATAGTTTATAGGGATGTTTAACATGTGTATAAAAGCATGAAAATATCCATGATAATGTGTGTGTGCATGCGAAGTGTGGCACCCACCAGTTTGTGTATTCACTGAGTTGACTGAACTCTCTCTTTGGAGGGACCTAAAGGTCAGAATTGCCCCACCAGGATTAATAATGATGTTACATATCATATACTGTAAAGAGCAGAGACTCGCTCTTACCCCATTCATTCACTCACTCACACCTGAACGAGAGCGTGCGGATGCAATGATAAAATTCACCACCTTATGTAAAAAACTGTGACCTATAAACACTTGCACTGGGGCGTACGTGTATGGATGGGTGGCAAATTTTGCTCATCATTTTCAGATTGAGAAATTTCTTTTGTGATGTAATTATGATTTAACCAGAACTCTCATTACTCTTCTGTCACTACAACAGTCATGTGAGACAATCGTGTGTATCATGTGTAACAGTCATGTGAGAGGTCAAATACACAATGAAAGCCAAGTTATCCTAACACTCTTTACGATTGTAATCTACTATAAAACACACGCAAATGACAACACACACACATACATACAAACACACGTATATGCGCCTCACCTCCAAGTTTTGAGAATTTGCTGTTTGACTGAGGGGAGTGTTGTGCTGAAAGATGGTAGAAGACAATCAGCATGATTGCAGTGAAAAATGGGACTGTTTTGAGGGAGAATATACAACACAAACCAACACTAACTCTAGCACAAGGAGTTTGCATGCATGGCTTTCATGAATTAATGACTACATCCATTTGAATCTGAATAATTTTTTTTACATATTTGCTGTAGGTACCTGCATGTGCTTTAGCATTTAGTTATATTTAAAATGTTTGTGTGAGTGCATGTGCATCAGCATCTGTGTGAATGATAAAGATGTCTTTGGAGGTTGTAATACCAGCTGGGGGTGTGGTCTTGTTTGGATGTTCTGCCTGTAGTACCGAGTTGATTAATCATCAGGTAAAACTGACAACAAGTCTGAAATAGTAATAATAATAATAAATAGCACACATATATAGGAAAGAAAACTAAACAATCATACATTAGAACAGGCAACGATGGGCATGTGTAGCATGCAATCAACTTTACATCCAAATCTTATTCTGTTTGCTGTCATGAATGCCGCTATGTAGGCTGATTGTCTTATTTCTATAGAAAGGACACCCCTAATACAACCTGATGGCTTGTAATGTAATCTTTTGGGAAATCTTTTTATTTTTCAGATGAGTAGAACTGTCCTCCCAGTTAACAAGCAGTACAGCCCTCTTTTTAAAGTTATTCTCATTTTGAATGTAGCCATGTTTTTGCATTGTGCAGTTATTGTTTGATAAGTTGACAGTGAAATGTACACTTACCAGTTCAGGTTCCCAGTGGAATTCTAATCGGAATTTCCGCACGCACACGGTGGTGTCCTCGAGCCCTGAAAAGGTCTCCCTCTCCTCCATTCTGCACATACATACATAGCTCAGGGGTACGTTCAGTACTTGACAATTAGCTAAATGAACAATTGATGCTGGAAACCTTTTTTGTATTGCGCTGTGTTTATTGCACTTCAACCAAACTGAGTCTCAACTGGAAAAAAAATAACTAAATTCAATATACTGTCTCACCTGTTTCGTAGTTTTACCTCACAACTTCTCTAATATGAATGAGTGCACCAACCCTTATCCTCCCCCGTCAAAATAGAAATATACATACTATGTCCTAACATATCGTTACATTATCGTGACCTAACTATCATTATCATCTATCATAATATCACACTACCATAACATTATCATAACGTGTATGTCCTAGAGAGGGAACAATGTGCTGAATCTACGTGACTCAGCAAAGATGAATTGTTTGCCTTGGAGAATTGGTGAAGCCTTGACGCTGTGACGTTACTGTTTACAGGGGGTTACAGAACTCACTCCTGCAGAAGTTCCCAGGCAGCTGCGCTCACAACCGCAGGGATAGACACGCTACCGTCAGACAGAAAAAGCATAAACACAGCGGAGCCGTCCCTCTCCTGCTGAGACTCTGACAGGTCCCTCACCTGTACATGAATACACAATCGGTAAGTGCGTTAGAGCTTAACATCTCCATAATTCAACATATCTGATACGTTCGCTCACCCCATTAACGTAAGCTTTCACAGGAGCATTTTCTTCATGCAATCCGTAGCTCAGAATCAACTTCTCTATCCAAGGCTCTGGTTCCATGCGAGCCTTCCTGGACCGATGCATGACTAAAGATCACAGGGGACCTGGGTGATGTTCCACGGATTCTTTCTCGGTAAACGAGATAATTGTACACACTGTTTGATTCGAAACTATTTGTTCTTAGAAAAACCCCGAGAATTCCTATTTGAAATTCCTTACTTTTTCGGGACGATGGCTGAAGTTATCTCACTAACCAGGAAACCCTCTCTGGTGAAAAAGCTGAGGTTACATCCAGTTCACTGGCTCGGGATAATTACCTACAAAACGAACAGGAAGATGCTTCTATTGAATTTTTCTTCCGTTAAGTACACGCATCACATATGCTTTTCAGGGGAGGAACAAGTGATGTTACCTGACGGGCGAGCAAATGATAACAACATAACCTCGACTTCAGAGATAACGTATGCCTCCAAGTACGTGTTCTCGCGGGTTTTTACAAACGGCGTGTCTTTCTGTTTATTCCGTCAGAAACCTGGAACAGAGTATAATAGGTCCTCACATACTCAAAAGGGTTGGGACATAAGGTTAGGACAAGTCTATGAATGATTTTGAGGGTACTCAGAAGCACACTAAAAACAAACAGACAGCATAAAGACATATTCTATCAGCAGCTTGTTAGGAATGCTGGTGTGCGAGCCTCATGGGATAATTTAACGCTTAACGCGAAAAACAAACAAACGTTGCATACAAATTAAATAGTTAGGAAAACAACATTTAGCGCACAGTTCGCTTATGAATTACGTTCTACCACCAAAAGAATGAACTGGTAATTGAAGGAAAACCAATCAGTTGCATTAAACGTTTTCTTCACTATGGACTTTCATGAGGAGGAACGCTCAACGAAAATTGATGGTGATGGTTAGGGGCGGGTGGTGTTTTGATTTCCATTCTATTTGTAAACGAACTCGTATCACAGGACATCACATCACTTACAATTACCGATTTTTCTTTAGATAATTATTGAACTCTTTTGGCAGTTTTGAAAAGCTAACTAGCAAATATGCTTCCCTCCTTCCTAACATATTAAAAGAAGTTAAACCTCTTCCCTTAATAGATCAATTTATTAATACTTTCATTTATTCCACTGAAAAGCATTCATTTCTGTTTGGTCTTCCTTTTCGATCTTTTTGTAAAAAGCGTTAAAGAAAAGCACCAGACTTGGTGTTTTTAGTAATTTCTTTACATTCATTTAAGTCACACTAAGCGTTTTAGAATGACCCTCTCATGGGTGGCCTCTACTGATTGCAGACTGTGTTCTTCTTTTTCTCCTATCTTCTGTAACCCAGACATAACTGACATCACTCTGTGTAGATGTCAAAGTGATATCATTCTCTGAGAGATGAACTAAAAGATGCTAAACACTGGAAAAGTAAGAACAGCAGCTGGATGAGTGGGAAGGAAATGCTTTAAGGCCCAGTTTAAGGAATTTTAAAAGCCAGAGTAAAAGGTCCCTTCTGAAGACAAATCCAGTAAAGTTCATTGGTGGTGCCCAGTACTCTCCCAGACAAAAAAAAGATACAAATCAAACTAAAACAAACAAACAAAAACCTTTAATAGTCATTAAACAGCAGTAATAAAATTCAAACATGAACCGTGATCTTGGTGATACATCAATAAACATTAGTTCATTAGCTCTACATAGGAACTCAGTGATGGCCATCTTACATGGGCTAAGTATCTAACTGAACTGATAGTAAACAAAACAGTTCATCAACCTTTTCTTTGCAGTACAAGCTGAACAATATTATCCCTCAACAGTAGTCAAAGACCGTTTACACCAATCATGCTCAAGAACCAGACAATGCATTTGTTCCTGGGTTGGTACTCCAAAATGTCAGAACCAAACCTTAACACGTGTGCTCGACATGAACAAAGTCTCCCAGGATGTCGCTACAAAACTGTGTCTCTATAACCTAAATGTGCCATCGGAAAATGCACGCAAACATGTGCACATGAACACACATACACACACACACACACACACACACACACACACACACACACAGAGCTCCGCTCACAAAGCCATGCTGTCTTGCAATAAAACTTTCACTAAAATACAACTCAGTAATATCACTCTCCAAACAGGTCACATATTACTATCAGATCACATTATAATTTAATAACAATCAGTTCTGCTGACTGACTGCAAATTAAATCATTTGCATCCCAGCTCTTCATCCTCTCTGAAGATGACTCGTCTCATCTGCAAAACAGACATTTTATCAGAATTTTGCAGAACATGTTAAGACAGTGAACACAATTATGATAAAATATAGTATTCACAAAATAGTTTGTGAGCTGAAATGTTCACTGGTAGACTGCTGAGCCAGTATAAACTGACAGACTCATTCTGCATCTGTTGTTTTTCAAAGAAACTTACCAAAATATAAAAATACTTTGGACAATGTGCGCAGTTTTGAAATGGTAGTCTAAAGCTCAGCACACCCCTTTTTCACTGTCCCTCAGTACAACCTGTTAAACAGCCTTTAATCCAATGGTCTCGTTATTAAACAATGCCAGTACACAACCTTTGTTACATCTACTTTTACTTCCAAAACAGGATGAATTCAGCTGAAAAAAAAATACTGCACTGCAATAAGGGATGGATGTGCCATGTTCTGTGCTAATTGAATATACAGTGTTTGTGTGTGTGTGTGTGTGTGTGTATGTGTATGTGTGTGTGTGTGTTTTTCAGGTTTTACCTAGAAACTTAGTGGCTCCTCCAGACTCTCACCCATCTTTTCCAAGGCGTCACTAAGCACCGATGTCAGAAGCTCATAATTTGGCTTCTCTGAATACTGCAAGCCCATGACATGGGACAGGTATCCTTTCAGTACATCTATATACACAAATATGTAAACACAAAAAATTACATCAACTTTATGCATGTGCCATTATGATACCACAACCTTGGCATGTCCTTTGTTTGCACAAATATTCACTTACACACATTCAGCTATCAATGTATGGAGTGTGCATATGTCTGTGCACTTACTAATCAAAAAATACAACATCCTGACACACACATAATGAAAACAAATTATTTATACAATACAACCCAATTTTAATTTACACAAACACACCTGACACCTTCTTTCGTTTGAAGCAGTCCCTCAAGAGTCCAGAGACGTCATTCATATACCTAAATATACAGAGAACATAGTTAACTGAATATACCAACCCAATCAACTGCAAATGCTATGTCTGCATTTCCCAGTCCTGCTTCTGGAGGCCCATAATTCCCTGCCCCAACACAGCTAATCAAGGGTTTGATAATTAATTAGCTAATGAGTGAAATCAGAATCAGATGTGTTAGAGTCACACTGGACTGGACTGCAGCTGGACTGAGAACCACTGAGCAGTGGAGTTGATACTTCCACTTCTGTAAATCTCAAGAAATAGTCTTGATAAAGGCACAGTTGATGTGAAAGTAAAACTTCCTTCACCATGACTTTCATGTTAGGTTGATTTAAGTATTTAACGCATTAGCTGCATACTATCAGCATTTATATATGAAGTTTGAAAATAAACTCATGTGTTCACATTTGCTTTCTCGTTTCTGAAAAAGAAAAAAATCATTGACATTTATTCTCATTCAGTCAGTCAGTTTGTTTTGTATGAGGACATTACCTACCACAAAACTCAGTTAAAAAAAACATATTGTTGGATGTAATAAAGTTTGAAAATATTGCTCCCAAAGATGGCAGTAATTTCAGACTTATTTGGACATACTGCTGGTCACTAAGCCTAAAGAGTCATCCAATCACAAAACACGCTGTGTATTTCAGTGTCTGCAGTGCGTGTATGCTGAGAAGACGAGTGAATCTTACCTCTCCTTTTCTGCAGCAACAGCTGTAATTGTCTGTGTGGTATCATTCCATGGAAGAGCACCTGTCATCCAGCTCAGCATACAGTAACCCAGAGAGTGCAGGTCACTCCGCCGAGAGGGGCCTGTGGTGCACGGGCAAACACAGACGTTAGACTGACAGGTTGGGTCTGAATGAGGGCTTGGCTGACAGGAGTGTGAAGCACTCACCAACCCCCTTATGGGAGTCCAGGCTGATGAAGCTGGCGTTTCCCTGGTGAGGAGTGCGACCGCCCTCCCGATACTCCACATGCTCACCACCTGGGCAAAACCGAAATGCATGTCCAAATCCAGATAGGTACACCTAAACATACACACACACAAAACAGAGATAGTGTGAGTTCCTTAAAAGGACAGTAAAAAAAAAAAAGTTCCACTCTGAACCAAAACCATAATAAACCATGAATCAGACAGAGGCATGTGAAGAAATAAACATATCATATATACACACACACATAGAGTACATGCACACTTTGTTTGGAGGAAAGGCTGACCTGAGTGTTTGCAGTCTGGTTGACAAAGATGTTACCAGAATGTATGTTTGCATGGGCGTACTCATTCTCATGGATATATTTCAGCACATCCAGCTACAAGGAAAAAAAAAACCCCACAAAAACTCACTATGTTGCAACAGCAAATATCCTTTTACCAAAGGCATAGTGTGAAAACAATATGGCAGATGAACTTACTATTCGTAATGACACCTGGAGGACTGTCTTCACAGGCAGAATTCCTAAACCTTCATCTATGACTGACTGAAGGCTCTGGCCCATGTCAGGAAATATTAAAAACCTTAAGGAACAAAGTAAACATACTTGAACTTATGGCAGTGTTAAGCTTGTCGTTTGTGGCCTGAGGTCAAACGTGTATAATGCATGACACCACAGGGACTCTTTTTGTTGTTTTTATGCACTGAATTATCAGTTAGGCTTCGTAAAGAACTGGGTCAAACTAAATGAACAGAGCTTCCCTCTTCGTACATAATGTGTCTTGACAATATCAGGCGTGAAAATATACATTGGCTAGTGTCACATATATCAGAAATGGTGAGTTCTAATTGTCAAGTTGCTAGTCTGAATTGACTGTAGAATAAGAGGTGATTTTACAAGAAAATTGGATAACTGTCAAAATTTCCAATTTTGCAACAAACAGAGAAAGTACACTATTCAATGGATAGAATTTTTTGCAATGGTTAAACTTATGTCAGATGTACTATTCTACCCATCTACCTTGTTCTCTATCTACAGACACACCTGTATGTTTCATGGAGTCCAAAGCCAACACAGGACGGGATTCCAAGGAAGTCCAGATTCTGCTTCTTTACCCACTTCTCCACTACAGTCAGAAACCCATGTCATTAAGCAGTTTTATTTAAGGACTCTGACTTCTCTCTCTCTCTTATTCACTCTTAGTTAGTCATTCTCTCTTTGTATCACGTGGTCTTTTTCAAGCTTTCTTTTGTCATTCTACATAGAATGACACACACATGTATTTAAACGCATCCTTGTCAATCCTGTAAGAATCACACACTGACCTACGGCAGGTTTGGCTGCTCTTTGGTGGAAGTTCTGTTCGTTAAACAGTTGCCCGTCTTTGGCTCCCTGCTCACGACAGCAGCATAGACAGAGAATTACTAATGAAAAACAGTGTAGTGGTACTACAGAGCCTGACGCAAGAGACCATATGTCTCCTGCAATCATATACACATATTCCTCCAACACATTACTTTTACTTATACACATTTACTTGCAACATATTACTTTTATTTCAAAAGGGAGGTACCACTCTCTGTTCAGTAACAGTCTCCGTCATCTCATTGCACTTCTACACAGACAAACACATGCACACACGCACACACACATACACATGCTTTACAAACAAACAGAAATATTAGATAATACACAATAAACACAGACTCACCAGCCTCAGAATGTGTTTCTGCACAGAGGATTTTGCACCAACCTTTGACACTACCAAGTAAAAAACATAAGAGAAAAGAATGGGTCTGATAATCCACTTCTGGCTCATTTGTCTTCACACACACACACACACACACACACACACACACACACACACACACACAGTCACCTGAGTCTTTCACAGTCTTTGATGATGCATATTCAGCCCACAAGTCCATATAACATTAGTGTTCATCTGAATATTTACATCACTGACATTGACTTTGATATGTTTCGTAGGTTTGAGGCCCTTCACTATTGACACACTCATGCATGCATATCCACACATACTTTAGAATTCACCTGCATATGTAAACTCTGTCTCTGTTTCATTTAGTAATTTTTCCAATTTCCATTTACTCCCCGCCTGGTCAGTAAACTCCACGCCTTCCTCCACAGCACACACTTGCTTGGCTTTCTTGGCTTTCCCTTTAACTGAAACACACAAGAAATAACAGAAATGAATTTGTATCATTTTCGTTTATTCATTTACACGGGACAGAAAACAAGCACATCTGTTTATGTTCAAGACATAAAATTTAGACTGAGGAATTATAAAATATGTAACCTTATATGTCAAAGCACACGGAGCTACATTTGAAATGAATCTTATATTTACAATGTTAGATGACCGTGGCTTTAAGAAACGAAAACCTCAATGAAGCATTCCACAATGTTGTGTTTCAATGTAAGAGTACTAGGGTTAGGGTTAGGGTTCAAGGACCTGTTCAAGCTCTTACATTATATTGGTTAAAAGGCATGGTAAGTATAAGGATCAAATTCTTTTTATCATTTGCTGTATGCACCCACATTTAATTTGCATAATTCCTCACAGCTAACCTGATGGTGGAGTACGAGGGGAGGGGGCAGTTTCCTTCTTGGGCTCTTCCTCCTGTGTCTCTTGAGAAGGGGCCTTTCTCTTCTGTGGCGATGTCAGTGACTTTTGATCTGTCATAAAGTGACATCTGGTGTCATAACGCTTTAGGGAAACTGATGTGAACAACAAAGGTATTACACATTACCTTGCCAAATATGATGCACTGTACCTGAAGGGGTGGGTGTACTTTTAGGTGTTGCTGCTTTAGATGGGGACTTGCAGACTGTTCTGCGTGTTGCACGTGCAGGAGAGCGAGCCAAAACACTACTTGGGGAAGCACCACCTGCGTTAAGTAACCGACACAGAGCACACTTGGCACTTGGAAAACTGACTCCATGTTACGAAAGACGAAAGCAGTGTTGTACTTGTAATGAAGTACTACATTATTCACATGTGATGGAAGTTACCCCCAATCTTCCCTCCAGCTGGAGTCTTGGTCTTTAAATCAGGAGAAGACGACCCTTGAACGCTGTCAGCGTTAGCCGGTTTTGTGCTCGGTGACACGGGGCATTCGGCAGACTCCACGGAATCTACAGCGCAAGGGAGTTTCTCTCCACACGAGGGGCAAAACTTGAACCCAGGCTGAAGTCCCGATCCGCACTGAGGACAGAAATGCAACTTCATTTTCAGTGCTTGTGGCTGTGATCGCTGTTCTTCAACCTCTCCGTTACGTCTGGGAAGTACACCTCTTCTGGCTCCTCTTAACGTACAACTAACACTGTGATGAAGTGTCCGCACAGGAAATTGGTTTACCACAACAGAAACCGAAAGAGCGGAGAGCAACTTCCTGAACCCATATAAAACAAAAATACCGTTGTGTTTATCATTATTTCTAAGCAAATCATCGGTCTCTAACTTGAGTTTCAGATCACGTGATATATACGATATTCTATGGTGTGCATCGTAGACCAAAAAGGATGGAACACCTTTTGAACGTCGAGAATTTTGCGTAATTTCTATTTAATTCTTTTTTCAACTTTTATTGAGTGGTTAAACCGCACCTTACAGGTGATGTAAAATGCCTTCGAATGAGACAAGATTGTACAATTAAATCTCATATGTGTATTAAGTCTTTCCTGCTATTATAAGGAGCGTCTGAAGTTTCTGTTATTAAACTGAAGAGTTTGTCTTATAAGGATCTTCACTTTATGCATGTCAAATGTACTGCAGTTATCATGTACTGTCTGCAACTATCTCCTTTCTACGAGTTAATAACAGGACTATGTATGGATACATGTATCTTTACATGGTTAAGGGGAACGCCAAAAACACATCATTATCACACGATTACCATGTAAATGAAATGTACTTGAATTTATTTAGGAATGTGTTGCAAGTTATATAAGATGAGTAGGACTATTTCTTTAGCAGAAACGTAAAAACTTAAGATCAGATCTAAAAACAGATGAGATCAGATTCTGAGATCTCCGATCTCTTTTCTGAGCTCAGAAAGATAAAAACACAATGTCCCTCCAAATGTTTATGACACTACCTGAGAGAACAGCATAGTGTTCCTATTAAGGACTCCAGATGGTTGAATGCTGTTTTTCTTTTTTGTATCACTAGTAAGTGAATTATTGCTAGTTAGCATTCTCAACAAAGTTGAATATGGATTGTCCTTCAGTACTACCATCATCTCATATTTTTCCTCCTTCGGTGTGGTTACTTATACCTCTCATTTACAGATGTTTGTGGGGAAGATTTCAGAGATACCCACACTTGCTGTTGCTGCATCTGTTCTCCACTGAGAGCTACTGATTGTGGCGCAAGAGCAGGGTCCACCACAGATCTAAGTACCAGCCTCCCACTGAGCTCCACTACTGAGTATAAAATACTGTGAGAGTTGTGATTATTTACACACAATGCAAAGTAATGTATGAACTCATTCTGGGTAGAATGTGATAAGTTAATGAAAAACCGAGAGAACACACACTAAAATATATGAGTTTGACAGAACATAGTTTTGTTCTTTCTACTGTTTGTCATTGAGAGCCTTTGGTGTCATGAAATGAATAAAAGCCTTTTTAACTTTTACTCAAGTAGTTAATAGGAGGGAAATTTCAAATTCTGTTGAACCTGAAGAATGAACTTCAGTCCATTTTCTTTAGTATTGTATAATCAAAGCCTAGAAAGTGTTGATCTGCTGATGCCAGATATTTCATAAGCGTGGACTATATTCTTCTTTTGATAGTTGTAAATAATGGGACGAAAGAGATCAATACCTGAGCTGCTCAAATCTTGGCCTCATAGACTTCTATTGTGAACTTTCAAGATCTTGAAACTCAGCATCATAGCCAGTGGAATAGATGAGTTTTTTCTCCATTAAAGAGAGTAAGACCAACAGTAATGGTGAAACAATAAATAAATAAGGTGAATCTTTCCTTAACTAAATTCTAAACAGGAACCGAACAAGAAACAATAAAAGTATAAAATACAGGAAACCAATCAACAGCCAGGGAATTCATTTATAAAAGTAGTACAATTTTTACACTGCATATTCAGGTCTGCTTAAATCTTGGAAAATGAGTTATTAAAAAGTGAGATTACTGTCATTGGTGTAAACATTAGTGTACCATATCCCAATCTGACCTGTCCTAAGCTTACAAGCATAGAGGCCTTGTAACAGAATAACGGCCCTTAATAGAATATGCAGGAACGGCTGATGATGACATCTTCCATGAAAGAAACAAACGCCGATACATACTGGACTCAGAAGTACTCAGCTTGTCACCAAGCTCTGATTGAAAAGTGCTTGTAGTCCAGAAGCTACACATGTGTACCAGGTGTAGTAGTGAGACTGCTTTGGCACATACCTATACGCTGTAAGGAGGTCTGACAGAAGCTCTCTTCAAAAACCCCCCAAAAATCCCAGTATGCCAAGAAGTCCCAAAATTCTGTCTCACTGTATACTGTGCCATTTGCCATGTCATCTTAAAGCACATGTACAGCCAGTGCACCAAGAACACATGGAAATATATTGATTTAGAAGTGAATAATAAAATAATGGCCTACATATTCAGTCCTATATGTATAATAATATACATATGTTTGTTTTGACTGATGATGGACAGGTCTGTAAAGGTTTAGAAAAATGAAATGCTGAGTACATGTTTTTGCTTCTGAAGATGTCTGTAAACCTGGTGTGAGGTATGCATTGACGGATGTGCATCTTCATGTCAAGTTCAAATTTTTAGAAATACCAGCTTTTGCAGGGGAAATGACATCTACATGGCTGACTTCAGAGGATAAAGAAGGTTATTCAAGGTACCCTACATCTATACTGCTCAAGTTTGCCAAATCTTGTCCACCTTGGAGACACAAACCATCATCTTCATCCAGTCATTCTGTCAAGCTTTGAGGTGTACTATACACATACATATCGACAAACCTGGTCTTAAACCATCAAGCCTGTGTCTACATAATAACCTACTGAAAATACAACATATTTCACATGAACAACGCACGACGAGACAGTGATTATGTTGAACTCAAAGCAGAGCCCTGGCAATCAATAAGATGTAATGGGTTGAATGGGGGACCTTCTTTGATCCATCACTGAAACTTCAGGTTTATTAACATAAAAAAAAGGAAATCTGTTTTCACAAGTCCGACTTGCGTCAGTTGTCATCCTCACACTCTACCTCTGGTCTCTGAAAGTTTCTCTCTTCAGTCAGTCCCCTCCTTTGTCTGTCTAGTTTATCCCTTTCTCTCTGTAACTCCTCTCTCTCTCTCTGTAATTTCTCTCTTTCCTTCTGTAACGCTTCCCTCTCTCGCTCGAGTTCCTCTTTCTCTTTCTTAAGCCGGAAGGCTTCATCCTCCTGGTCATGTCTCTGATTCTGAAGGGCGCGTCTCTCGGTCTCCAGAGCGCGGCTCTGCTGCAGTAACTCTCTCTGCTGCTCCAGACTCTGCTTCTCCTCCTGTTGGACTCGCCTTAACGCCTCCGTCAGCTCCCGCTCCCGCTCCAACAGGCGACTTTCTGAATACTCCTTTGCTGAATGTTCGTGTGTGTGTGAAGGGGAGAAAAAGAGCAGAAAAAGGTGAGAAAAAGGCACTGCATTTTTTTTTTTTTTTTACAAACAAGTCAGACCTCATTTGTTTTCCCTTCACCTTTCTTAGTTTTATGCAGTGGTGGTAAAAATGAACTGACTAACTGATTCACCTAAATACAGGTATCATGTATTACATACACGTGCATGTCAGACTGTACCTATATAAGCCGGTGTGTGGCTGGAATGACGAAGTGGCACTTGGAGGGCGTGATTTAGCGGGATGTGTTTTGGTGACCCCGCTTGCTGAATTTTGCTGGTTGTGTGAGTAGAAGGGCTAGGCTGTGCGTTCGTGTCTTTGTTGCTGATGCGTCTCTGTGACTGGTCCTCTAACTGTGCATACTGGGTGGGATGCTTCTTTTGCAGGTGTCTGATGAGGTTGCTTGTGCTACTTTGGTGCTGGATTTTCTCCATGCATAGCAAACACAACACTCTTCTCTCTTCTACTTTCTGATAGTGCTCCCATACAGCGCTCCATTTTCTCGAGGGAACGACGACCAAGGATGACCCGCTCACACCCTGCTCATCGCATTCCGGGACGTCCCCTGATTCTCCAACCGTTGATTCTTCACCCACGGCAGTTTGCAGGATTCCCTTAATGGCTCTGTCCACATCAGTGTCACTCTCTACAGGCTCAGTGTCTCCCTGCTCATCATCTACAATCACTGAAGAACAGAACATAAGACACAGAATAATAGTTCATGAATGAAACTGTGAAATCTAACCTTGTCTTCACACTAAACTACCTGCTATGTGGAGATGTGGCGATATGAAAATCTGCCCTCATTGACAGCACACATTTTACAGAGGAGTGGAAAAGGTTATAACCTTAAATATGGCCAGTAGCTTCAAACAAGTACCTCCTGTTTACTAAGACCTGCAACCGCTGATGACTAACGATCTGATAGTGTTCTACAAATTTGACATAGGTTTAGAATTCTTTTGAGCATGTGTGTTCAGACAACTTGAATAATTCAAGACGCTTGATTAGTTAGTTACATACACATAACGGTCAGCCATTAGTGTCACTGTTCGTCACAGTACGCTTGGTGCAATCGCTCAGAGTTTCAGGGGGAGGCGGATAGAAATAAAAGTGGCATGTGTCTATGGTGGAGCACAACATCACACGCTGTATCAGAGACCCACAATAACAATAACAAAAACAACAACAAAAGCAGCAGCAGAAATAATAATAATAACAACAATAATAAATAAGGATCAAACCATCGACTTGGCTTGGCTGGACTAGCGCAGGAGGGGTCTTTTTCTTGCCCACGTCTGAGAATTCACTCGGATGTTTGGTCCGTAAATGACGGAGCATATTTGTCGTATGCCCGAAATATAAGACAGACTTCATACATAACAAACAGAGAACTCTTTTATCATCTTCAGAATGAAAATATGACCACACTATACTCCGTTTTCGTGCCGCCATTTTTGTGAAGGCCTTCCTATTGTAATAATATTGGAAATGTTTTTGTATTACTGCCACCTACTGACCCGGCGGAAAGAAACTGGTACTTGCGTCTAAACCACGAAACGGCTCTGTTGAAACGGAGCACTTTGTAGTTATGTGTGCATACATTTCAATACTCTCCACACTAGCCACTAATTATGAACACATAAGTCTTAGCTTTCCTGACACATATTGAGCAATTCTGAACACACAGGTCTTAGTTTTCCTGACTAAGAACACTTTTCCCGAGCACTTAAGTGCAGAGAGTGCAATTACAGTTAATAGCTAATTTTTTTTTTTTCATTTCTTGTATTTTATTCATAAATTATCTGTTACAGAGACTTATCTGTAACATGAATAAAAGGGGTCACAGGTGAGCCTTTTATTTTATGGTTTATGTGGATTCTTGTGACTAAATAAGGCCAGAATCAGGGTATTATCTGGCATGCAAAGCTCTTTTCTTCAAGGTATAATGTGCTCTGGAATAATTTTTGATAGAATAATTCTGATTTTTTTTTTTAATTTCATCATATAAATGTGAGTCCGGAGATGATACGATAGACCTGAATACGTTTTTAAAATAGGTTTCTGATGGGGAGGTTTAGTTTGATTTTGATGAGAAATGGTATTTGACTTGTAATATGTGGCAACATTTACATTTAAGAATTTAACTAAGGTGAGTCATTGTTTCAAGGATTGTGTATGCACTTGCTAAAAACCGTAAAACTTCTGTGATGTTGTCATGGCTTATGTATACCAAAGCCACTAATTGAAAAGCCTTTTGCATCTATTGCCACAGCACTAGTTTCCCCAGTTGACTGTAACTATTTTTGATATCCCAAACAAAACTGATTAAGAGATAAAGACAGATAAATAGCATTAAATAAAATTTATGCTGGCTTATTCACTTATGTTCATTTCCAGTTGCTCAACTTGAAAGGCTGATGTTTCCTTGATACATTTTATGAGTATTTAAATTTCCAAAATCAAAGACATTCCTGTGGAAAAGGAGAAACATTTGATGGTGAGCAAGGAATTGGACTTGACAAAGTGGAGAAAATGAGGTAAAACTCTACAAAAATGAAATGTAACCACAACCATGCACACGTAACAAAGTCCGAGAAAAGTTTTATTACTTCTCCCTACACACACACTCTGTAATGCAATGTCAGCACAAAAACACACATTCTGCAGTAAAATATAAATACAAACTACAAACCCTTAGTAGAAACAAAAGCATCTGTGCATTAACAGCAGGGTAACTCACAGTAGGCAGATTAAAGGCAAACTAACTAAAGGCCCAACACATACTGGGTCTCATTAGTCTAGAAAATACCAGTACGTGGCCTCATAAAGGCACAAAGAGACAAGCACCCACACAACACACACAAAAAAAACAGCAGCAAAAAGGTCCAAATGTGTCCTTTCTGAAACATTCTTACTAAAAGTTAGAGGAAATTCACATTTAAAATTCAAAAATAAGTCTCTTTTTAGAGGGTACTTACACATACTATTGAGAAACTTACAATAAGTAATTACATTTATAAGTTCAGATCCAGTGATAAAACTCCAGAGCTTTTTGTCTTAGCCAATCAGAGAAGACCTCTGATGGCTTTGAAAAGTTTATACACTTAGTTTAAAGTTTGTGTGTGTGTGTGTGTGTGTGTGTGTGTGTGCGTGCGTGTGTATGATATGTTTACTGGGATGAAAGTGTGCATGTGCATTGGTTTCAATTGCTGTATGGTGGTGTATTTTTGTTGTGTAAGCGTATAGTGTTTTATTTTGCAATGTTATGGTGGTTGTGGTTAGGGTCTACTTCCTGGGTCTTAACCTCCACGCTCTCCCACTCTCCCGTGCGATTGGACCGTTTGATGGCATCCACGACTGTCTGTACATAAAGCCCGTCCTCAAACGAGGCTGCCATGGAAACTGGGGATCTGGCCCACGAGCGACGATCCTCTTGTGCTTGGAAAGAGAGGCGGAGCTGAGTCACCATGGCTACAAGTCCTCTGACAGCAGGGCCTGCTTCTGATCCCGCCCCACTGTCACTCAGCAGTAGTTCCTCCTCCTGCATGCCGCTGCGCTGCCCGTACAGCTCTGTTCCCCGGGCAATCAGTCTCCCCGACGAGCCAACCAGCATGACCTCATGCAGGTTGGCGCCCGGCAGATTAAAGTTTAGCGTCACGCTGCAGACCACGCCCCCACCCATCAGCAGCTGAAAGCAGGCATAGTCGTCTGCAGTAACTGAGCGAATCCCGCCTCCTCCTGTCCCGCCCTGACGTACAAAGGTTCGCAGCATTCCGTGCACACGCACAGCTCGCACACCTGTCAGGTGACTCACCAGGTCAATGATGCAGGAGCCGACTGTATGCAGTCCTCCACCCCCCATTAGCTCTTCCCACGCCCATCCATACGACTGGCTAAGTAAAGAGCCTCCATACACACGGGCCTCACACACCTGACAGCAGAGTAGGAAAAACAGGAAAAAAAGCATTTATGACTTGTATTCCACAGTATGTGTGTGTGTCTGTGAGAAATGTCCACCTCACATCCAGTAAAGTGAACTTTTAGATCTTGAAATTCAGCGGTTTTCTTGCTCTTAAAAGGAAGCCAGCTAAGAATGGTCCTCCTGATATCAAACAGCTTTGTCACCTGAGTTCCACTGGGGCTCAGTGCTTGTTGTTATCATTCCACATAAAGTCACTAACCTGGGTTAACAGTATACGTGATGTTTGGCCACTGTCAACAAAAGCTGCTTTACTCTTCCTACCTTCATGGGTGAATCTTTGTAAACTTCACCTCACACACAGTGTGTTCCCATTAGGGATGTTTTGACAATCACTGGAAAACTGTTAAGTGTAAATCTGTACTATGAGGTGTTTACCACCTATGTAATTACACAGACAGAGTGTCGTAAGTGTTACCTCGAAACAAACAACTTTAGAAAAGCGACAACTCTTTGTTTGTAAACACACAGAGAAGCAGTGTCTGTGTTCATTAGCATCAGGCTAATACATTTGTCTAGCCAGTTGGAGTATGATCAATTTTTCAAGTTCAACTTAGTAATGACTTTGCACATAAAAAAAAAAAGGAGGTACCCATGTTTGTGGAAAACCCTAAACTAGCCTAACTGTTTCCACAGAGAAGCTTTAAAAGTATCACGAGATTGTGACTGTGCTGTTGCCTGTTTGCTGATCTCACTCACATATCTCCTGTTATCAAACCAACACTGAAAGCCTCTAAGGCCCATGATATAAAAGGAACACCTTTCACAAACATGTTTAAAATTTCAAACCCAGGTGTCATGGCTTGCCCTGTTACATTTGTCCAAGCCCCCTCTGTTACTCTCTCTAGTGTTGCTGAGACTTACTGATCCACACTTTCATTTATCTCATGCACACTCTGTTTAAGTGTATTGTAAACTCATTGATCTACATTTGGTGACTGCCTATCTACTGATGCTCAAACACCGAGTATCGTCGAAACCTCCCATGATGTACTGAGTTTGTTAGAATGTACCTGTAACGTCCCACAGTAGCCCTCCCCCAGCAGACGCTTCATCAGGACAAAGGCAGGGAGGAAGCGAAGGGCATTACCCATAATGCTCATCAGCTGTGGGTAATAACGCGCTGCTGTCACCATCTTACAGGCATCAGTCCACGTAGCAGCCTGTTCACTGATCACGTTTTTCCCTATCCCTACAGAAACGCATAGATAAAGACAGAAAGTTCGTGCTTGTACTTATTTATAAATAAGTTAGTTACTAAGGGTGTTTGACACTGTTGGTTAATGATCATCATAGCAGGCTGACCTGATCTATATTGGAATATTGTATAAAAGTAACCCCTCAAAGACTGAGTAGCTGTAAAAACACCAGAGAATGGGGTCATAAAAAGGGGTTTATTTTTAACAAGAAATTCAGGACTATGTGGCTTGAGTATCTGAATGAGAGAATCCTCCAGCATGGCCTGATAAACGGGTTTCATGTCTGAAAGGGGCTTGTGCGTGTACTTCACTGTCAATACTCAGGATGGCTAGCAGAGAACATTCCAGAATTCTTTCCTGAGTGCAAACAACCGACCACATCCACCTCCGCCATAGACTGAGGCAGGAAATGCAACAGAGATCTGGGGAGATCAGCCCTGTTCTGAACACCTTATCAGATCTACATTTCCCAAACTCTGTTCTGCGCTGAAAATAAACGATGGCTTTTCTTTTAAAGAACTGTATTCCGGTCTGCAAGGGCTTTATATAACACAGCCAGTGACACAGTCATTTACAAGCATGATAATAAAGGTGATATCCAACACAGGAAAAAAGAGAATAACAGAGAGGGAGAGAGTTATGGAGAGAAAGAGAGAGAAAGAGAGAGAGAGACAGAGACAGAGACAGAGACAGAGACAGAGAGAATCTGCAGGCTCTCTCTCTCTGTTTGTTGTGTGGGGTGGGGCTTAAAGTGAGGAGAAAGACCAGTAAGCTCTGATACTAATTGACTCTGTAATGCCTGAAGCTTTGTACCTGTGTTTACACTGTAAATACTCTGGCAGAGGCCAAAAATCAGGCCAGAAAACAGACTGACAAAGTGAGTGTTTGTGTTTAAACTATTTGTTGAAACACTTGTAGTGGTTTTGAAGGTGCAAATATGGGTGCAAGTCTGTAAAAATCTATAAACAATTACTGGCATGCACTTAAGTGTTGAGGACATAACCATATCTACTATATATATATCTCAATTTAATATTTTGATTTAAATCTCCATCACACTGAATAATGCATTTCATGTCTCAAAACACCAAGCTACTATTGTCAAAGTGAGAGACAGTATGTTCTGTTAAACCAGCTGAGAATATTATTCTATGTTTGGCCATATGACAATTTTCAGCCCTATCTTTGAATAAGCAGTTCATGTTCTTGAAGACAATGTTCAATACATTCAGAAGTAACAGCTTATTTTACATAATTTACATATTTCACCGCTGTCAAAACAGGCTATTAGTATGTATGACAATGTGTATGCTTTACCTAGTGCTTTAACAGCAATCTGCCTTGTGTGTGGAGGAGGCGTGTGAATACAGACAAGGTGAACATCTGGATGCAGCAGAACATCATCTGATTGGCTAGTGGAGAACGGTATGTCCAGCTCATGGGCCAGTGACTCTGCCTCCTCCTGAGTCCGTCCCCACACAGCCTGAACTGGGAAACCTTCAGCTTGAAGCAGCGGCACTAACACACGCACCGTGCGCCCCGTCCCAAACACACCCACACCTGGCAACATTCTCACTCACAAATGTACAATTTGCCTCATACACGCACTCTCACTCTTCTTCAGACATCATGTTCACCCTGCCATGCCAAACAGAGCGACAACAGGATGAACCTAGAGAAAAGGAAATAGAGACGCTTACATTCCGACTCCCAACACACATGTAGCTAGATATTAGTCTGCTTATTGAATGCAAACACAAAGATGTGTCAAAGGAACAAGGTGCTGGCACAAGGTACAAACTACTCCTTAAACATTTACAAAACAGTGGAACAATGGAAACGATGCAATGGTTCAGGGGCACTGAGGGGTTAATTTGCTGTGTGCTAAAATTGGAGAGAGGGGACACTTAAAATTCTCATCTTGTCAGATGACCATTCGAACATTCCTGTAAGTAGAAAGGTGAAATAAAAATGAAAGAAAGGAAATCTCTGGCATTCTATGACTTTGTTGTCATGCAATTAATCTGTGAGGAGTTCTCCAAACAAAGCCTCAACACTGGTTTTCAAACATAGTAAATAAAAAACCAGAAATGTACTTATCTATCATTTAAGTGTTTTCTTGATAAAACTAAACTGTAAAATACCTCAGATAAAGCAGGTGACGTGGACTGACAGCCCCTGCTTCCACGCAAAGTGAAGCGATTACTCGTTCCTTATCTTATCCCTCAACTTGTCACGATGATATAACACCTCTGTCCTGCTCAATTGACAAATTTAATTTAACGTAACGTACATAATAAAGAATACGCACCTACTTAAAAAGGGCAAGTTCAAAACAGGGCGTTCGGAAGCGCTCCTATATCTCAGAAGATGGTTATACATCTCTCTCTCTTTCTCTTTCTCTCTCTCGCAATAGACGCAGGTGTACGTGTTCCTATCAGCGCTTCCTCTGCCCTAGAGCATAATGCTTTGCATTTCCTCCCTGTTTTTTTCCAACACAACCCCCGACCAAACTGTACATGCAGTTGTGAAAGAAAATGTATTTTTATAAAATAAAAATCAAAATAAAAAAGATTGCATCTGAACCCAATTAACAAAGTGTCTTAGAATTGCTGCAATGTGAAGTCACTTCATATCAACGACAACTCCGAACAGCAGCTTCTTTAGTCCTACCACCAAATTTGTGAGCCGTGACTAGTCCTGTAATAAATAAGATTACAAAGAAGGAGAGCATCTCGCGAAACAAGGGATCAGTTCAATGGAACAGCACAAGGACCGTGTTTGTGTAATTGCGTGTGCTTCCGGTAATATAGTTAATTTGTAGACGTTAATTTGTGCCTCTAATAAAACTATTAGGTACTCACCACAGCCCGTCCAGTTTCCAAGGTCTCCAATGTATTTTTTTTTTCTTGTCTTGTTTAGGGCAGGTCTTTTTGGTTACAATGGGGCATCGCTACCTTCTGATCTCACCATCCCGTCACTTAATCAGGAAGAAACCACAAAACACACTACTGCTTACCAATGAACGTTACCAGGCTAAGTGCAGTTTGCGTATAATATCGAATAAACTATATTTAATCCGGTAGCCTGCACATAGTCAAGTCTGATAACATACAACTGCGGTCTTGCCTGCTAAGAGACTCTGTTCGTGCCTAGCTATCGGAGTGCCTCACAGCTAAGCCGTTGAGTATGACTAGCGCATGCGCAGACAACATTACCCAAACAATACTTCAGCCAAAGCTTCAGCCACACCTATCCCACGACGGGCTAGGAAGTCAACAGGGTCT
The DNA here is from genome assembly GCF_902362185.1 of Chanos chanos. Classification (NCBI taxonomy): domain Eukaryota; kingdom Metazoa; phylum Chordata; class Actinopteri; order Gonorynchiformes; family Chanidae; genus Chanos; species Chanos chanos. The sequence goes on from NC_044496.1 coordinate 18,003,319, forward strand.
AATGACACTGTGGTTCTGTTATAGGATATTTATGCGCATTGTTATAACACTGCCAGTGGTTACACTGGAATTTGCGAAATTTTAACTAAAAAATTTGTTTCAGAAAAATTCCAAGTAAAAAAAAAAGGATTTGTATGCAACCTCAGCGGGGTGGTAAATTCCTTCAATGCTCAAAGAAACCATTGATCAGGGCTCCAGGTGTTTCTCATGCCTCACGTTTCATCTATAGAGTGTATTAGGCGTTTTATCTGTTACATATTATTATATGACTGTGCAGGCTTTTACATGTCTTTCATGATATAGAATTATACAACTTATTTTATCTATCAATGGGATTAATCCATCATATTTTATTCTTTATTATTTTCATATTGATTTTTTTCCCAATTCCTTTCCTCGTTTCCTGCTGATAATCATCCAGTTTCAGTGATCCTGTATGGAGGAAGGAGTCTTGATCATTCCCTACTGACTGTACTTTGTACAATAAAATGTTGGTACAATATCTTGCCTTGTGCTGAGCTCGGAATGGAAGCTGTGTACTTCTGCTGATACATTAGTATATACCTTTGAGATACGCCCTCGCTTTTTACTGATTGTTAAACACCTACCAGGACATGACTGAATGACCTGTGAGGCTGGGGGCAGAGTTGCTGTTTGCTTTGATTACTTTACGAAAGAAAACACTTGTAAAAGGGAAGGAAAGGGGTGATTTAATTTCCTCCCCCCATTATACATTACACATCATCATACACTCCTTGCAGATTAAATATAAATCTAATAATACCAAATACTAAATATAAATCTGTAATCTTTTTCAGTGTCCCTCAAGTATCTTTGTTAGTCCAGTGGATACATACTTTCATGAAGTCTCAAAGCCCTCTGTGCTCGATTTCATAACAGAAGGAAGCTGTATTGTGTCCAATCCTGAATAAGCATTCTGTCAGTAGAAAACAAAGGTTTTGACCTCTGAGTGAACGCTTAGGCTTTCTTTGTGTATAGCTTTGTAGGGTCTCATTAAAAATGCTGCAGCTCATTAATAAATGCTCATGGCTTTGCCACATGGTTACCTCTTCTCTCCAGGCATCCTGTACCGTTCTTGACTAAAGACCTGGTTTCCAACTGATATTCAGACACTTACCAAGACATTTTCACTATTACAGATTTGTACCACTCAATTTACAGGTGGCGATTGTGTTAATTTGACTTGAGACCACTCTCAAGTCTGGCAATAAATTGCATTTTGCATTACCAGGGAAAGGTGCAAAAGGAACATGTTTTTTCTTATATGTGTGCTCTCTTTTTTATTTTTAAACAAACGAGTTGTAAGAATTCCTGTTGTGCCAGTGATCCTCTTTACAGCTTAACCGTAGCAGTGTAATAGCTCTATAAACTTGTTCAAATTTATGATGGCATACTCACAATGCCCAGTTATAATGCTGTATATTTCCAAAGGCAATAACATGACGACATACCTGACCTTGTTACACAATATATCTTAGCAACCCAATGAGATCAAACATACGAAAAAAACCGCACACTAATTAAAAATAGTAGGGTATGAACAATATTCAGAGAATACCATCAAAATACACGTGGTTAATAAGCTGTTTACTTTAAGAATGTGCACACAGAGTAGGTCACAGACCTGTCATGATAACATGTCGCTCAGTTCTGGAATTGGTGGCCTTCTGTTTGATAGGATGTAAGTTTGACATATCTATGTTTGCTGGCCATTCCTGACTGCCCTGTTTATTACCGTTTGAATCTGTTAATTTTATTTGGTGCAGACTGAATTTGGGATATTTTGGGGGGGGGGGTGAATTTTTAACATTATAATTTTAAAAGACGTTTTGAATCTTTGAAATTTTAAACATTAACTCTGAACACTGTAATTCTAACAATAGTTTTAATTACTTGCATTCATCACAAACAAATTAAGATTTATTGAACTGTACATGCATTATTAAAATATAAAGAATTAAAAGTCAAATCCACAAATTTTTGGAGGTAAAAAAAACCGTACAATTCAGTATGAGGTGCATCAGTGTCATACAACTTGACAGCACTTGGTTTTTCCCCCAGTTTTGCCTATGCAGTTTAACCAGGGAGTCTTTACAGGATCCACTCTGACTATTTTACTTTACTGTTATTTGGTACACATCCTAATCTTTCATCTGGACAACAAGCAAATACAAATTACCATCTCATCAGCTTTATTGAGACTTTATTGAAAACAACAAACTGGACTGGAATGAAACAGCTGAAATGACAATAGAAATATATCATACTGGTTTGTAAGTCTCTGTGGGTGGACAAAATTCTTGTAAATTTTATGTGAAAGTGCTACAAGCAAGCTTCTTAAATAAAGACACAAGCATTCCAAAAAGAAAAACAGGATAAAACAGGATGGGAAGAAAGAGAGAAGGGGAAGAGGAGCCGGTGGTGTGAAGGAATGATTGGCGGCCTCATCTCCTTTGTTTGGGAATGACTTTATTCCCGCTGGTTGCCACAGGGATGAGAAGCTTGCGATATTCAAGGGGGAGAAACTTCTCTATCAAAACATTTACTGGAGTGGCATCATTCACAAATCCCTGCCTAGAGAGAGGGAAAAGATAATTACATCTAAAGCTGTTGCTACAATACATATTTAGATAGGAAATACTAATGCTCTAACAAACAGACAAACCAACCTTCTCATCCCAAGTTAGACACACACACAGACACACCTTCTCATTAGAAGTTCCACATCCTCTATCTCGATGGTATTCCTTTTTGCATGAGCAGCATATGCCTCTAAATCATCAGCCAGACGATCAAAGTATTTCTGAACACTGAGACACAAGACAAGAATGAAAAAAGAAAAGCATTAGGCTGTTAATAAGGTGTGGGGCTGATGTTCATTCTCACTCCCTTAAGCACTGAACACAAACAAACATCACTCTAATCACTTACATGTCCATGATGACTGGATAAACATCCCTTGCCACCTTGGTCTTGGCAAAGTGTTTGAAAGTATTCATGATATAACTCCTAGACAGAGAGGCTCCTCTGGGAGCGGAGGCAGCATTTTTCCTCTTGGCACGACGAGGTCTGACCAACTCAGCAGGACTGAAAAAACAAACAAACAAACAAACAAACCAAAAAACAAAAACCAAGCCGTTCAGACTCAAGGTTTGAGAGCAGCTTGACTCCACAATCTAATATGATGTGAGTGACAGCCATAAACACCTACTCAGCATTGACTGCTCTGAGAACTGTAGGAGTGGTGGGAACATCTGGAGTTGGCATAATCCTCCTCAATTTGATGAAAGCAGGAGTTTTCAAGCTCAACTCTGGAGACACAAAAACATTGTACAAGGAATGTCTAAACTAGACTTTTTCAGTTAAATGTAAAAACTTTTGGGTCACAGCAAGTTGAATTCAGTATCTTATACTCTCATAACAGGATCCCTTCGCCCATCTTTACACCATTTAGTGGTTCTATTTTATATGAATTATTACGGTAACTGTAGGTTGATAACCTTTTCCACCTTACTACTTTCACTCCTGACAAAAGTGACCTAATAGAGTTTCCTTTTAAGTCTCTGTAGTCAGTAGAAACCACATGAACATGTACACAATAACCCCCAAGCCTAGTTTAGACCACAGTCACAGACAAATACGATTAGAGCATAGACGTATATGCAATTCTTTGCATTACTCTTTAGTTATATTCATCACATGTGATAGTTTCACCTTCACTTTGATCATCTTCACTTTCACCATCTCTCTCTTCTCCCTCAGTGGCAGGACTGTGATGGACAGGGCCAAGGGAGTTGTGGTCAGGACTGTGAGGGACAGGGCCAAGGGAACTGTGGTCAGGACTGTGATGGACAGGGCCAAGGGAGTTGTGGTCAGGACTGTGAGGGACAGGGCCAAGGGAGCTGTGGTCAGGACTGTGAGGGACAGGGCCAAGGGAACTGTGGTCAGGACTGTGAGGGACAGGGTTGAGGGGGCTGTGGTCAGCCATCAAGTCCTCCCCATCTGACTGTCCGATGTCTGTCTCTCCGTTCACACTGTTCTCGTTTGGAACAGGGTGGGTGCTTGTCACTGAAGGACTGTCGAGATGATGAACGTGACCAACACTTGTTTCCAGTTCACCGCCATGCAATTGTCCAAAACTCTGTCCGGTGCTGTCAACAGGACTTTGTAGATCTACACATTGAAACATAAAACATATTGAATATGAATAGAAATGCAAATACAGATGCAAAACAATATTTAATCACCTGAACCAAAGTCATCATCTCGTTCTCACCTTTCTCTGTAGCTTCTAAATTTATATCAATGTTTCTTCTGTCCAGCAGTCCTGGCACAGCGACCGTGCCCCCTGATTGGTGGGCTCTGCGTGTGATATGCTCAGATGGTGATGCAGCAACTTCTTCTTGGAAATCCTCAGCGCCTGACTTTCCCAGTTCCTCTACTTCCATTTCTGCTTCTTCTGTCTGTGACTCTGGCTCCTCCCTTTCTTGTACCGGAGGGGCTTCTAACTCCATTTCCTGATTTGAAGACTCGAACAATTCCTCCTCATGACCCTGGGACTCCTGCTCCTCTTCCATCTCAGTGTCCAGTGGCACTGGGACCTCCACTCTTTCAGTCTCAAACACTAGTCTCTCCGCTTTTTGTTTATCTTTGTCTTCTTCTTGCTCCTCAGTTTCTCCTACCTTGTCAGCATGATGATCTCTCTCTGTCTGTCCTTCATCCTCTTTTTTTTCCTTGTCCTCTCCCTCATTTACGGCAGGTGTCAGCTCTTTCTCACCTGTGCCCTGCTGTGTTGTTATGGAGACAGGTTGGTCGTAAAGTGCTGTGTTGCTCATGAAGATGTTTGTGGTGAGATCAGGGACCGTGACATCATTCAGACCAAGAGTAAACTGAGAATCTCCAAGAGTAGGCTCAGCCCGTACTATGGTATGATCTGGGGAACCAGAGAAAGAAAGGGAAAGGGAGATAAAGACAGTGCGAGAAAAAGTGACAAGGAAGAGGCTGACAATTACTTCGGGTAAAAATTTCAAAGATCAAAATTCACCATTAAACCAAATAGTGGACAGGTTATTAAAATTCTTTTCTCCTCGGAGTGCAAATCTGGAACTTACCCACAGGAAAATCTAATAACATTTGAAACATGACTGGATTCAATTTCAGAGTGCTTGTGGATATATAAAGCTTTCCTACAAACCTCACACAGGACTTTTGATGTGAGAAAATGCTCTATAAAACTTCTCTTAGAAATCTTTGTGACTGTGGCCTAATAAATGCCACTAAAATACAAGTAGCTCACAGATGGAGTTCCTTAGTTTTTCTGTAAAATCTTTAGAAAAATCTTTTAAAGCATTTTATATGTAATGAGACATGTTGGAAGAGAGATACCATTATCCGGGCCCTTCTCTAGACGCTTTTCAACGGCCTCAGCAAACGTCTGGGCAGACAGCTGCCTGCGATTGGCTACCTTTCGCTGCAGACCAGCTCTCTCAGTATGCACATCCACAAACGGAGTCTTCAGGGTCAGACTTAGAGGACTGACACACAAAAAAACAACACAATGTTAAAAACAACACAATGTTAAAACGCACGATGTACACCTTACAGTCTATTAAAACAGAATGTTTTATGACCACTGATTCTCAATAAAGACAGGCTGCTGCAATGCTTTATGTACCTTCCTGATGCAGCTGACACATCCTGTGTGACCTCATCTGTCTCCTTCCCTAAGAGCATACATATAATAATATAAACAGTGCAGCTTCTTATACTTTACTTATTCTGGAAAATTGAGGATCACTTTGATACAGGTCAGGTATATCTTGTGCATGCGTAATGCTTTGAAGGTTTGTGGCACTTCTTTGGTTGAATGTCACTTTTAAGCATTGAGTAAAGTGAATGGTGTGATTCTCTGTACAAGAACATACCTGGAGTATGGCCTAACTGCCTTTCAAAGGCAGATGCATTGAAGGTTGGAGGTGGCCTCCTACGTCTTAGTCCCCTGACCACAAGACTCAGATTCTCTGTGGTGAGATCCGGAAGGTCGAGTCCTGATCCACCCTCACTGCCCACAGACAGACCACATTACCCATAAACCATCACTAACCAAGCAGACTACATGACTTACAAACAGTCACTGCCCTGATTATTCATAAATGTTTACTATTCATAGAGCAGTACCGACCAAATAGCCACTCATTGTTCTGAGTTACACTTGTAATGGAGGTTAGTATGCATTTGTTTCAGAAAGTGCTCATGATTGGACATATTTTGTAACTGTATGACTAACACTGAATTACTATGATGGAATCAATATGTTTGCTGAAATAAACTTCAAACTTCAGAAGTCCAGTTCAGCATGAGTTTTTCGGAAGCAGCCCAAGACCTGATCCATAATTTATGAGGAACTCTCTGGTCTCCTGCTTTGTAAGTTGCTCTGCACTGTATTGTCAATCATTTTCACAGCCAAAGCATGTACCTCTCTACAGTTACTTGATATGTTCCCAATAAAAATTCCAAAGTCTGCATGTCAAGGGAACATTTTCCTAGACCAGTGTTCAAATTGCTGTGCACACTGCATGTGGTGCTAATTCATGAACCTTTCTTAAAGAAATAATATTCTTCTTAGAGTTTAAGTTTAAGTTGTGGTTACAAACAAGGTGCAATCAACAGTTATTCACCCACCTCTGACTGTTACTATGGATACTCGAGTTTATGGGACCAGGGGAAGCCTCTTGTGTCCTGGGCTGATCTGAGACCAGTAGAGATGCCTCAGCCTCTGAAACACAGATCGATCAAAGCAGACGTGCAAAAGCACGTGTGCATACGTGCGCACGTGCACGTACACACACACACACAAACACACACACGCACACACACACACCATAAGTCATCACAAAGTTAAAGCAAAATGTCATCAGGAATCACACAAATCATAATATGTCACAAGACACATAAAGTTGTTCTCTTTAAATCAGTGTATACCCCTCCTCCCCAGCTTGGAATGTCTAGTTACCCTGCATTCTATACACCCCCATCTTCATGGCAGCCAACACCCCAGTCAAGGTTAGTGAGGATAGCACATGTTTAATCTGCCATATGTGGTCACATATGGCTTTCAACGCAAAGAACTATTCCTACATATCTTATCATTATTTTTCTGGTCACATGTTCGACAGTATGTAAAAAACACTGCCTGTGCTCACTTATCCATGACCTTTTCGATATAAACAACCACCTACTCCATCTCTACCTCTACTCATTTATTTATTTGTTCCTATATGAGTGTTGTAATTCACAAATAACTTGGGAAATAGTTCAACTTCTGGAAGAGTTCAGCAATCACTGAACTAATCCACTGGATTTGCTCCCCCAAAAATCTTCCAACCATGCTCACCTGTCTGAATGATCTTTTTCAGCAGGTTCCGTGGTGTGATGTCATCATCATACAGGGCAGATGTGACTACTGCTGGTGTGGTCATCTTTTTGGCCACTGCAGACAGGCTTCGCCTCTTACTAGGTGGGAGGGGTGAATGCGAGGCACTCTGTAAGAGAAGACACCTAGAAATAGTCTGTGTGCACGTAAATCCTCTGATCTACCCTGTGACTGTTCTACAAAAAAGAAAGTTACTTAATTATATATTTGGCACTTTATTGATAATTTACTGCTAAGTGTTTACAAGCCACTTGCAAGAACAATGGATGTACAAAATGCATTAATTACACACACGAATGCATTCACAGACAGGTTTTACCTCATGAAGCCTCTGCTTGAGTTTCTGTTTGAGTGTAACTTTTGGAGATTCAAGGCCAGCGCTCTGCCTCAGTCTTAAGCTCTGCCGTGTACGTGAACTTTGGCTCTGTCGACGGGATGCACTAAAAACAACAAAGTAATCAACTGCTGCTCTAAAACTGGCTCTGCTTAAGACTTATCCATCACAGCTGCATTTACTTTAGCAGTGGCCTTTCCTTTTCAATAGAAACACTACAGTCAGAAAATTTTCATTTGTTGCAAACAACAATACAAACACAGTGTAAAATAATACAATCGACACATCGTGTAGATTACTCATGTTAGATGTTAACACTTATTTACAAGTTATAATCCTATATAAAACTATCATGAGAGATAATGAGAATGTTTTCTACAAGAACTGTTGGCCATGTGTGAACAGTCATGACACTTCTTGTAACATTTCATGATTAATTTAAAATGTCTTCTCTTGAAATTCTGAGCATGTAGTTATGCCGGCTTAACATTTACTTTTATCAACATCACGTATAAGAAATCTTCGTATAGATGCATTCCTATATGTGTATTGTGAATAACTATCGTTTCTGTCACTGAATTGCTACTAAGAGAAGTTTGTTGTCATCGTTATTGACACTGATATCGTTGAGATAAATAAGGAGGAGCAACATGAGAAAGCATTCGGCGAAACGGTGGTTCTCTGTACAGGTGTTGTCATCACGCGTCCAACAAAGTGCTATTTTACAAATTAAAGACATGATGGATGATGGAGTCCAGGCTTCCAAGACTTTACTGTCTTCGCGTAAGGTTAGTATAACACTCGCAGGATGTTGTGGTGATCGCGATATTTTCTGTGAGATCGCCGTACTTTAACAGGCGTAATTTCTGATTAAACTAGGGTTACGATGGCAATAATAATGTTTCCAGACCCTTGTCTCGAAGGGCTACGGCGCTACATATTTTAAAACTCTCCCTGCTCTAACATACCTGGTTCAACTCATCAGCTAATTATCACGTTCTTAGTTGGCTGAAGAGGTTGCGTTAGAGTGAATGGACCTTAAATGTACATGACTGTGTGTCTCCGAGAGCAGGACTGGGCAACAGTGCTTTAGCGCAGTGTTCAGTCTTGCTCCAGGGGACCCACATCTCTGCAGACCAAATTAACCTACATAAGCACTAGATCGTTGATCTGTTTGATAACGACAAAAGGTTTAGAACAGAGAATGACTGCCATATCGTGATTACTGCTATAAAGGTTCCAGTTAAAGCACAGCTTACAACTGGAAAAGCATTACGCAAGTATTATTAGTAAAAAGTATCTCCATATGCCGAGACCTGTGGTTTAAACATGTTGACTGTATCAGAAACATTTGTAAAAAATAATCCAGACTTTTCTCTCTCATTTAGCAAGCTAGCTGGATAGCATCTACGACCCTAAGCTTCACTCGGCATAAGGATAAGGTTGTCGATGAATGACCTCCATATGTAACTGACAAAGAAGATAATAAACGCAGTTATTATTAGCTAGTTTATTTTACCTTCTTGTTATTGGAGACCTTGGAGGCTCTGAGCGAAGGACATTTCTCAATAAAACTCGGGCGGACAAGTCATCATCTGTAGGATCCATCGTTTAACAGCGTATTCTGTCAAAAATCAAATATCGCCTTACGAGGCTACAATAGTCTAGTCAAAACAATTGGACTGTGGGACGCAAACAAAATGGTGTGACCATATAAACTCAGTTTGATTGTTATATACAAATAACAAGTTTGTGATGCACAGTTGGCTCCCGCCCGTAAATTCAAGTTTAACTCGCGAGAACTCCAAAGCGGAAGTATTGGTGGTCATGGGAGCTGTAGTTTATTGTCGATCTTTTTTTTTTTTTTTTTTGCCTAGTGCACTCTCGTACATTTTTGTTCTTTGCACACCAGGCCAAGCTAACCATGTTCTTCCCCTGTTGAATATGTAAAACTGTTGGGGTAAAACAGTGCAAATGGACGGGGTTCCAACGGATTGCAATAGGATTGCAGGCAAATAAAAATGCACCTATAAATCTGTAATCTCAACGTTTTTCTTAATAAAAAGAAGAAACGTGTACTCTGAAGTATTATACGTGTAAGTGTGATGGTGAAGGATAATGGGGGAAAAAATAAGAAACACTGTTTAACACAGATTTTGTGTTATGAGCTATTGTTAAAAGATCAGGAAATGCATTTTTAGAAAAGTAATTGAGTTTATTTTGATGCCCGAGGCTTAGGAATCTGCAAAACAAAACTGTAAACACACTTATTGCTATGGGCTTATTGTCACAAGACCATTTTCACTATGGACAATAAGTAATATCAACATCGTGTGTCCATGCAAAAGTCAGCACACACCCGCACATGCATTGCCTGCTGATCACAACAATGGAGTGGGGGCATTAAAAAATATCTCTGTGGCAAAGAAGGTGGTTATAACTCATATTTTGAACTAATGAGCACAGAATTTCAAAACTACCTTTCCATCTGAAATTAGTGTTGGTAACACCATGTGGCGAAGTGAGAGAGAAATTTGATGGTGAATTTCCTTTGAATGTTTGGGAAACTGTATTATTTCAAATTTTACTAACTGTACACTATACCCTGTATTGATGTATTGTATATGCACTCCTCATTCACCTTCAACGTTCTTTGCAAGAACTGCGCTGCAAGCTCGTTTGAAACCAAAAACAGGAAGTTGTAAGCATTGTGGGACGTGTAGTTCCGCTTTAAGGCCACTGCTTTTAATAACAGCGCACGGAGGAGGCAAACAAACGTAGAATAAAGAAAACTTTGGTGCAAAAGCGGATATATTTACGAAATTTCGAAATAATCATGCCTGGATTCACTTGCTGCGTTCCGGGGTGCTATAATAACTCTCACCGGGATCGCGAACTGCGATTCTACACGTTCCCGAAGGATCCCACGCAGCGGGAGATCTGGCTCAAGAACATCTCGCGGGCCGGGGTGAGCGGCTGCTTTAGCACTTTTCAGCCCACCACCGGACACCGGGTGTGCAGTGTGCACTTTCCTGGAGGTAGGAAGACCTACACCATTCGGGTTCCGACCCTATTCCCACTACGAGGGGTGAATGAGAGAAGGAGTCGGCGGGGCAGGAGCAGGAAGGTGTCCGCTGCGCTGCCCATTATTACCAGTGTGGTGACTACAAGTGGGGAGTCCGCTCCAATAGGAACGGGAGACACAGACACTGACACAGCCACCGTAGTGCAAATTGGTCAGAATGGGCAGTATATTACGCCAATTGACCTTACAGCTCAAGGGGATGGATCCTGCCTCACAGTGGTATCCAACGCCATGGAGTTGGCGGGCGGTAACGCGACCACGGTTCCCTCTCAGTCCGGGCCGTGTGTCGCGCTGTGCGGTACTGTGGATCATTCTTACTCGCTGACCACTGGTACAACTTCTGCTGAGCTGCTAAAGAAACTGAATGAGCAACGCGACATCATCGCACTCATGGAAGTCAAGATGAAGGAGATGAAGAACACAATTCGTCAGCTTCGCATCACCGAGGCACGCCTTCAAGAGGAGCTGCGCGAGAGGGATCGAATGCTGTCCGCATCCGCCGTAGTAAGAAAGAAAATCTGACGGAAAATCCATCTGCAGAGACAGCTTGAACTATGAGGAGCTATTAAGAAGCACTACTTGTGTTCAGCAATTTCGAGGCGCACAGCTACAAGGCGATGACAATTAATTCAAAATGTTCTTCATTTTATTTCTTTGTTTTTACTTGCCGTTAGTAGGCAATGAGTAATAACAGAGTTCTAGGTTGTGAAGAGCGGTAGTTCACCTAGGTATATACGTAGTGCTTTTCAAAACCGTGCGCCACTCGGACTCAGACTGGTTCAGCAGAAATGTATTGTTTTATTTAATTTTTTATATGAAGGGATCTTTCTGTAAAATTTGGAGGAATTCGCAAGCCTTCAGCCTTGGGTTTCTTTTCCCCATTCGTCTATAGCAGATATATATTTCATATCAGTTGTAGTCATGCAATGCGTGTTTGAACGAGTGCTTCATTATAGTTTTTTTTTTAGATATGACATGAATAAGCAGAGGGTCCGACCCTGAGAGACTGATATCCCTCACATGCTGGTTTATAGAATTTGTAAATATAGATATGGAGTAAAGAACGTTTGGAATGGATTTGCAAGCTGGTCGTCTTTGACAGAACGTTGTGTCATAACTTGTTTTACACCAGAGAGATTGCTTTCTCTTTCTTAAGCTATTCACCAGGTTTATGTGTGATTTGACGCATTTAGCTTTTACTGAGACCAGTCGCTTTGAATGAGCTCGATATCAGCAGTTCTTCAGATTAACGGACCATCACCACCTACCAACAAGCTTAAAGTGATCCGTACCGGTCCAGTGTTCGTTAAAATGTAACGAGTTGGTGAAATTGTGTTTTAAAGCATGTTGTTCTTTCGTAAAATCCCCTCTCAGTGAAAGTCAGTCCAAACCTTGAGGTAACGTAAAATTTGGGATTTTCCAACGGAGCTATTATATGTGTAACATCGTGAAATTCCATGTTTCTTACGATGCAGTATATTTTCTTCAGTACCCAAAGGGATTTCCTACGCTTTCATCGGTTCGTCTCATCTGAAAAACCAGAGTGTCAGTTTTAAACAGTTCAACTGCTCCCTGTCTGCATTGGAGCTGCTGTCAGTAGGGACTGGAGTGGCGAACATCAGTTTGTAACAGGTGTTATTAGGTAAGCGCAGGTATCTTCTCTATCTTGCTGTTTAAGATTTTTAACACTAATTAAGAACACAAGGTAAAGTGGCAGTTTCTGAAGAGCTTTGAGGCTGGCTGAACAGGCTACTTCATTTTAAATACTGAGAACAAGAACATTTAATATAGTTTATTACAACCCATTCAATTAGCATTTATCATGTTAAATACAGATGCATCCAATGAGCTTCTATTTTGTGTTTATACACTACCACACCAGAAATGGGAAAACACTCAACTGGATACTGAGTGATTTTTTGATGGGCTGGCCTGTTAAATATATGTATGGATGAAAATGCATAACAATAGGTCCTGTTCTGTACAAATGTGGCAATTCTGTCATGGCAACCTGATAATCACGTAAAATTGGAAGGATTTTGTGAACACATGGTTCAGAGGGAACATTACAGTAACCGATACACAATCCCCCAAAAGAACATATTTTGGTTGGAAAACAGAAGTGTGGCAAAGTGAGGATGACTGTATTCCATGTAGACAACACAAAATACATAGAAACACAGGAAACATTTATAAGCCCAATGGCCATCTCACAACTTCTTTCAATATTTCATAAAAAAAAGATATTATACATAATGCAGCAACAAAATGCAACGTGGTTATGTGTGCTTAGGCATTCAACCTATGACAAGGTCCCATAGCTAAAGGATGGCACACGTGTCACTTTCAAATCTTCATTAGCTCTCTCTTGAGTGTATTCAGAGGCGGAGTCTCTTGATGTCTTCACTACGGAAGTCCACCCGGAGAGCAAGGACCTGCCGCACTTCAGCAGGGGTCAAACGCCATGTCAGCGGTCCAGAGTTTGGTCCCCAGTAATCAAGAATCTCAGATACCTAAATCAAATAAACACAAACATATGCAATGACAACGAAATCACAGTAGTGGACAAATTTATATAAAGGCTGCAGTGCGCTTCGAATAATGCCTGCCCCACCATCTCACGGCAATTCTGAATTGGTTTTAAGTGAAGGATGAACTTTAGTATCAAGCGTCAACGTTGAGGAAAAAAATATATATTTAATTGTGACTGTTATCAGTATAACTAGGCTAATGCAGGGAAAAAGAACATACTGTTTGTTATAACAGTGACATTACAAAGGAGAAGTAAGAATAAATGTATACTTGGTCTCCAGTTACAACACAAGGAATTGTCATGTATAGGAATGGTGACATACTTGTTGCAGTTGTTTAAGTTTTGTACCATATAAACAATGTGCTGCCACCTATGGTATGGTTAGCACTAAATGTTTAAAATGACATTGTCATTTTGACATGCCTAAAAAAACACATATTGAAGCATGGTCAGCAACCCTTCAGATACCTGTTTCAGTGATACATCCTTCAGTTACAGTACTGAAATGCTTCTGTAGCTCAAAAACAATAAAAAACACAGCTTGTCAGACACATACCCGCTCCAAATTGAGTATTGTCGCCATCTGAGTGAGTCGAGCAAACTTATCCCTGATGGTCCAAGAGGTGACGGATGAAAGATAGGCAACCAGAGACCGTAATTCTTTATCAAACTGCAGTCCACCCAACTACAGCAGAGACAGAGTGTAAGGACAGAGAGCATGTAGATCAGTCTGAGGTGTTTGTGTGTCTGTACGTACGTGTATTACTGGGCATCTCCGTTACCTACCCTGCTGAAAGTACATTTAAAGACCGTCTTCTCCATCTCCATGGCAATGAGGTTGGTCATCAGACTGCTCAGTGTATCATAAATTACTGGAGACAGACCCACCTGCAGGTAAAGATAAAGTGGGATAAAGAAAGTGTATTTTCAGGATGAAAGTGCAGGTATTTATGCAAGGTTATTTTTTAGTTTTACTCACCTTGAACTCAGCCATTAGTCTCTCTAACTGGACAATGAGCTGTTGAACCCAAGGGTCATTAGCTTCATACTCACTGAATTCCTCCTATAAGACCACACATGACAAACATTAGCAGTAATATTTCCATTAAAATGAATTTGAATGTGAAAATGTACCTCTTACACCTGTTTTATATGATGTAAGATCACCGGTGAAAAGAAAAATGAAAATGAAAAACTCGAACAGGCAAACTGCATCTTTCTAGAAAAAAGTGTTGTTTTTTTAATCAGATGGTGCTCTTATTTGTCCAAGTTTCAACATCTGCTCTGAGAGGCAAATATTTGCTCAAAATAACTCTAACAAACCACATAATCTGTATGAAACCACACAGAACAAAGACCACAAAGATTATGTGAGGTTTTAAAATACATGTGAATAATGGTAAAGTGTAAGACTGAAATGTGACCAATTTCAAACTCTGGCATTTTTAATGTGTGTATTAGTATGCCATACCTCTTCGATATTGTGTGAGATGGATAAGAAATTGCTGATCCAGGGTTTTACTTGAGGCTTGATGGCTGTGTTATTTAGTTCCAGAAGACCCTCCTGTGTGAAAAAAAAACATTAACAGTAGCAGAAAGCACAAAACACACATTAATGATCTGTGGAAGAGCCCACATAAGCACAAAAAGACATATTGATTCCCTAACCTGGAGGAGATCCTTGAATTTGCTGGAAGTGTTCACCAGGTCTGAGAGACAGCTGTCAATCTTAGCCTGAGCATGCTCAGAGCCCATCCCCTGACTGAACAACTTTGCACAATCATTCTGAGACAGAAGGAAAGAGCTTGTGTTGTCACATCCTCAGCTGACCATAATGATTTAAGAGTGCCTTGTTTTGTTTTGTTGTTCTAAAAGATAATTGTTAGTGTCTGGTTGCAAAGAAAGCTTTACCTCAAGGTTTTTCTTAAGAGTGATGATATTTGCACTGCACACCTCGACATTGTTCAACGTCACCTGACACACACAAGAAAGACCAAAAACAAACAAACAAAACATACAGACTCCATCTGTTAACGTGAAAAGACAGATTTGACCGTACACAGTTTGAATGTTGATGGAACTCACCAGGTAGGCACTCTTGGCTTGTTCCTGGCTCTCTATTCCAAGTGTTTGTATCTTTCCATGTTGCAGGCTGCTTTGCATCATACTGACAGCACTGCTAACGCCACGCTGCAGGTCCTGAAGAGCGCTGACCGGGTAACCAGCCCGCAACTTACACACCAATACCTCCCTGTGCACACATACAAATACCTCTCACATATCTATCATATCTATATCTGTTAGGCATACATCCATACATACACATGCATATACATACACATTTATATTCTTATATATACATATACAGTTATTCTTAGATTATACTTTTCTTATTTGTGAGTTTGCACAGTCTGCCCTGCTGCCAACCTTCATTTCACTGCTACTGTACCTTGGCATGTGACAAATAAAACTTGAAAAACATACACACACACACATATATATGTGTGTGTATATTAGATATATATATGTGTATATGTGTATATTAGATATATATATGTGTATATGTGTGTGTGTGTGTATATATATATATATATATATATATATATATATATATATATATATATATATATATATATATACACACACACACACACACACACACACATATTTATTTATTTATTGCTGTGTAATTGTGTGTTTGTGTGTACCTGAAGTCTGTCTCCAATACACTGGTGGCATGATTTATCATAGCGCACACACAGTCTGAGCTGCCACTGGTCAGTGCTCTGCTGATACACTTCTTCACAATGTAGAAAACATCGTCCACCATGCTGGAGGTCAGCTGGCCTGTCTCTGCAGCGTCCATCGCAACTGCCTATGGACATTTTGGGAAATTCCAATTAGAAAGTCAAAACTGGAGCTGTCACATGTAATAGATTACATAGCTATTACAGTGTGTAAAGTCCAATACAAACAAAACTTACATAAGCAAGGTTCAGAGCACTGGACAAGGAAAACATCAGTTTGAAGTTGCTACATATTATCATATATATTCAAGTGCATCAAATGCATTCAAAACAATGAAATAGTTGAATATAACCTTATTCTCACTGTTGCTGTTAATGGATTTCCTCTTATTGTGTTTCAATACTGATATTGCCTTAGACATCATTATTTGTGCTATGTCCAGCTGTTAAGGACACTTCTGGCAATTTCCACTGTCTATCCTTCTGGCACAGGCACTATAACAGACACCTCTCTGAGGTGTAAGGAGTATGTTTTTCCCCCAACACAAAAATTTCACCGATTACTGCTTCAGCTCCTGATTCCATGCATTTTAGCCAAGGTCAAATGACTAAATCAGGACAAAAATGACTCTAAAACTAATGAAAGTACATCACATTGTTACAACACACAGATTTCATGTCAGGATTTCAGCTCTGTCTATGTATGTGTGCTTTTGAGGCACCTTATTGACAGTCTCTCTCATGTAGTACTCTTCCATGGGGATGTAGTATCCAATCAGCTCCTGCATGGTTCGACTCAACTGACAGTCTTTCAACAGCCTCTCCAAAGACTGCTGATGCTCTGCAACACAAAAGTCTTTTTAACAGGATTGAAGCTCAGACATAATTGCACCATACTTATATGTACATGCTTTGCAGATTATTGGGGTGATCTTATTAAACTGATCCCTCAGCAATTTTATTAGGAATGTCAGATGAACTAGAAAGAGTCACAAAAATGAATGAATGAATGAATGAATGCCTTTAACAGTACCACACAAGTCAGGAGTGGAAAAAAATAGACAAAATGGTTTAAATCCATTTTTTATCTGGTGACTTTCCAATAACATCATTTATCGCTTGTTAATTTTTCTTACACATTCACATAAACACAACTGCAAACACAAACACACACACATGCACTCACAAACACACACACACACACACACACAGGTCAGTGGGGCTTACCTTGAGACACAGCTTCAGCTGCCATTGCATCTGCAACCTCAAAGTCAGCCGTGATCCGTCGACGTAAAAATCGCAGGTAGAGCTCTGCTCTTGAGTTCATTAAAGTGACCTCAGACAACACCGGGTCCAGCTCTCTGTTCACACAAACACACATGCCCATTTATAACCATGTGTGTAAAAAGCTGAGACCAGAGTTTTCCTCATGGGTAATTTCTGAGTAGATAAAAAAAAAAAACACTCTACCTTGGCTCAATCTTCTCAGTAGTGACACCCCTCATCATGCTGCTTTGGACAACCTGAAACTACAGACACAACAGTCAAAAATACTGACATACAGGTATGCACAATACCTGAAGACCACAAAAACAAAAAAACAAACAAACACATACCTTACTGTGGTAGTCTCTCTGCTGGATAAACTTATTCACAATTTTTTGTGCCTGTGTGTCACACTCTTTCTGAAGGTGTGTGAGAAGTGTGCACAGCCGGCCTGGACCATAGTAAGTTTCTACTATGGGTTGGTGAGTTTCCACAATCCGGGCTATACCTGAAGAGAAATGTGAAAATGGTTATCATTGCCACATGCTCCAGTTGACACCTGTATGCTTTTTAGGACATAGCCTAGTTTCTTTTCGCACTAAGCACTAAGTACGCTTTTGAGTGTGCTTTGTCCTGACAGGTTCACTCCAGCACCAGGCTGAGTGTGGGAGTGACTCACCCTCCAGTAGTAGTGTGAGTGTGTCTGCAAAGATCACAGGTGCTCTGCGCTCCCCCACATCAGAACCCACAGCTAAGATCAAGTTCTCCTCTGCCTTACTCGCCAACTAGCAGAGAGAGAGGAACAGTCAGAGAGTTAGACGCTACTCCAAAAACACATTCAACCAGTGGACATGCATACAAGACTCTTATAACCATGGTACAGACACAAACTTACTCTCAGGACATACCTGGCTACAGAGATACTGGGCAAAGAGTGCAAGTCCTTTCTCATGGAGTCCCAGTAAAGGAAGGATCTTAAAGAAACGTTCAACTTGAGGGAGATCGCTAGAGGCAACTGCCTCTTCAAGTCGCTTGGTAACCAAAGCCTTCAGAGAGAGCTCCGCCTCCTGTAGTAATGCAAGACTGGCTTCCACCGCACTGCCTGAAATCATATTTAACACAGTATGGTCAGTGATGAAATCAATAAGCGTCTCTGTACACATTCTCCCCAGTGTAGGCGGCGCTACTAAAACATAATAGCACGAAACACTGTGCACTGTCAGAAAGACAAGCACAGAAAAAAAGCCATAATGGAAACTCATAGTCCAATTAAACTAGACTTAAACAACAGTCCCGTCTTGCCTGGATGTAAGTAAAGCACCCACAGACATAAGTAAGCAGGTGTGTGTGTAAGCGTGAATACATGAGAATGTCTCCCTTACTCTCTCCTCCTTGCCTGCTGAGCTCAATGACTGACTGATCTAGAGAAAGGTAGCGATGGATATGGGCAGCAGCTTGTTCGTAGTCCTGATTACGCAAGGCAGTCTGGACACCATCTGTGCAGAACTTCAGGTCAAGGATATCATCTGCACGCTGTATGGCCTGGTACAGCCTTTTCTGAAAAACCCAAAAACCCAAAAATATAAACTGTTATCCAATTGGGACTGCTTAAATATAGAGATCAGTATACTTCCATTTATCTTTGATCTTATTCACAAGAGGAAACCTTTATGAGATATATGTTTATTTTCAAGAATGGACTGTGTATGCGGGCTTCTAGTCACAGGGGAGTTTGTGGGTCTCACCTTGGTGAGGTCAAGCTGTCTGACTTTGCTGCTCACATTCTCTGCCAGGCTGCAGGTGAAACTGATCATGCCAGATAACTGCGTGGCATCTCCTTCAATAAGCTGCAAGTTGGGCCTGAAAAGGACAAAGCCAAGCCATTAACAACCTCACACACCTTAAGAGCACAGTCACAGCAACAGAACGCAGCGATCAGGCCGCATAGGCATATAATCATTACAAGACTACAAAACTGGGAACCATCCCTGGAGTGCATTTGAGGAATTCATCTGAGTATCTGGCATGATCGAGAGTCCTGACACAAACAGTGGCAAGGTTTTATTTTCTAAGACATCCTAGTCAAGTTTATAGCAGTGTCTGCTAAAGAGCAAAAGCACATCCCAGGGGCCAGAGCATTCTACTTGGAGCCAGCAAAGAATGTGTTCAGGAAAAGAATGTGTTCAGGAAAAGTGGATGATTGTGAACTGTTCCCTCAGAGTGTCCAGATTTACTATGGGGCTCTGAAAGACTATCATATGACCACTTTGCACCTTCCTACTTAAAGTAGCCTGTAAGAAAAGTTAAGTTTGTTTTACTTTATTTACAAAATTTCATATTACATCACTTATAATAAACTCCTTATTGTAACAGAATGGGACTGTTAAATCATGAAAGATCCTCCTTGTCTACCTCATCATTTACAGAGGTTGAAGCATTCATCCCAGGGAGACACATCCTTGACAAACTCAATGATTAGGGCAATCACAAACTGACTCTCTTTAAATGGTCTCACTCACCCCATCCTTTGAAGAGCCAACATCTTGGTTTCAATGGTGCTTTGTTGTGCAACGAGTGTCTCCAACTCATTCTGAACATCTGTCTGTGGGCAGCAGCAAAATATCACTTACTGTACATGGACATGTAAGAGTAACTGAAAGAGCCACGCAAACTTGGCATTATTCCATCACCAAGAGCTAATGTTTCACATGTTACACCCAGACTCTCAAATTCAGTATAAGCACGTCAGACTGACAATAAGAGTTCAACACAGCAGTGATTTTACTGTAGTCCCATTCCATTAATAATAATCTGTTTAAGTTTAACTAGTAACACACAAGCACTGGCACACTCAAGTAGGGAACAAACTGATCTTTGCTGGGATGCAACGAGTTTTTCCGGTTACTGAGTTGTCAGTACAATTCGGTTAGTTGTGGTGAGTGCAAAAGATGAGCTGGCCGACAGGCCGGACAAATTATGGAAGTATTTCTCATTACACCTTTCGCATAAGCTCTACAAGCAGCTAAGTGGCATTGTTTCTTTTAGTCAAGACAGTACGATTTGCCTATTCAATTCAGCTCCTGCTAAGATACAATGAAGAAAGCAGTCCATGGGGGAACGCTCACCTCCTCGGCACACAGCTGCGCATAAATCCGTTCTAGATCCTCAAGCTCTGTTAAACTCTCGATAGTCTCTGCGCTGACAGCTGAGAGGCATTCGGGACCCCCGCGCCGGACTGTCGGGGAACCCTGCTCCTCCATTGCAGTCCCACATATACACAAAATGCGTAACTTCCGTTCTCGCTGCCGTGCTCTTCCTTTTACCACCGTGACTTCCAATCAATGGGATTCTGCAGTTTTTATCGCCACCTAGTGCTAGATCAACGACCGAACCGATATTATTCAGTGTTTCATCCGCCATCCAATGTATTTATGTTGTAGTTGTACCAGCAAAGGCTTTTTGTTAGTGTTATGATAAACATTGCATTTAAGTATAGATGAGTCTGGGGTTCAGAATGTTGTTCTTTCACTTCTATGTCGATTTCAAGACCACTGAAAAGGAACATTAGAAGAAGAGCTTAACGGACTTTATAGTAATTCAGTCATTAAAAAAAAAATCATTAATAACTATTCACGTGTACAACCTTGATGTCATGATCGTGATATCGTGATGTGTAGGGATACATGAATAAGCTGTGGTAGTAATGAAAGTCTAAATACACGCGTAGTAAATGCTCACTGGGCGGTTCATTATTCAGATGGTTTGATAATAGGTTTTCTGGAACCTGCTGGTCGGTTCGTGATGGTTGGGTGCTGAAGTAGTGTATGGGTTGTTTTGGTAGTACATTACGTAGATCCCATTGTTTAACAGTACATCGTGTCCTATATTCTAATGTGCTAATCCTTCTATTCTCCAAAAGGCCTGTAGTATATTGCAAACCAATGGTGCAGTGAGTTAGAGGATTTTCTATGGCGATAGTTCTTAAGTATTAGTTCATTCATATCTTACTAACCCAGACGCTACAGAAAATGGAGGTGCTTTTGTGCGTTTTCTCCAGGATGTAGAAAGTGGGTTGTAAAGATGTGTGGAGCCCGTGCGATTTGAAGGAGCCACATTTACCCGCAGAAACCCGTCAACCTGTGACTACTATTAGAGTGTGCAAAGTGCGCAATCATTTTTAAGGGATGTTCGTTTTGTCCGACAAACACATCAAAGTGACCGAAATAAAATAGCAGAAGTAGGAAGAATGTTTTTGTTGTTGGTGGTGGTGTTGTTTAGAAATAGTTATTCATATGGAGTTGGAGAATTAAGTTTATTTGTGCTCAGTTTGCATAGTTTGGCCATTTTCACTGTTTCACAAAAGCTCTATGATTTGTGAGTGCAATGGGGAAGAGAATGGATTATTTATTAAACATGTCTTTCTGGAGGTTTTCACAATGTAATTTCACTTGGGTTTCACTAAGTGCAAATATGAGTGCTGTATGGATGGAAATAGCAAAAGAAAATGAAGTTTTTTTTCATACACATAACACATAATCTGTCTTTATTCTCCTCTCCCACTAGATTTATGCAATGACATAATCCCAACATTTCAATCACATTTAAACAGCAGAGTAGCATAAACTGTGGCCATCCCTCTCTCTCTCTCTCTCTCTCTCTCTCTCTCTCTCTCTCTCTTTATGTGTGTGGGTGTGTGTGTGCGCGCGCACATGCTCACTAATTTTAGAAAGTCTTCAGTCTGACATTAAAATTTAAGTTCCTTTAAAAGATGATCATCCTTAAACATAATCATTGTAGTACTGGGTATTTCTCCTCACTCGCTGCATTGTGTCACCGGAAATGATATTTAATCCCTCCAGGGTTTTTTTTTTTTGTGGATGATCGGATGCTATCATCGTCCCCTGTCTATCACACACTAATGCTATCATTTCATCTTGCACTGTAGTCCTTATCCTGAAGCCAAGGATTGATGATACAACCTCAAAGGAAACTTCTTCTGCTTCTGTTGCGCTGCTTGACACTGAGTTTGAGAAAGATAAAAGTGTGTGTGTGTGTGTGTGCAAATGTTCTGTTTTACGTGTATTTGAGAGAGGGTGTGCTCTCCCAGACTGACAAGCACAGGGTTCTACAACAGAATGCATCTGCTACTGTTTATCCCACTCTGCCTCAGTGAGTAGATCTCTACGCTAAAAGTATGTTTATGAATGGGACTTTTGTGCTTGGTGTGTTTGTGTGCCTATAGGTGTGTGAGTATGTACGAGTGTATGCATGTGTGGGTATCTAGTGTCTCTTATTTGTGGCTCACAGTGCTCTGCTTAAGCAATTCCACTGTGTTATTCTAAATGTGGAAATGCTTAATTTGTTGAACTTTAGCACCATTTCCTCTGGTCACGACTTAATTTACTAGTTTATATACATTTACATTTCTTTAGCCTACACATTACAATTATGCTTTTTGGGATGATTTCCGAAAACTATTTTAAACTAAGGGGCAAAACTGACACATGACCGAGACATACGTAAATAATTTTCAAAAAGAAAAATAATGAATAGTCAGTTTTTAAATCTGATCTGTAGTTCTTCTTTCATTTGATAACATGTAAATTAGTTTAAACAGATACATGTTCTATGTGGTTTCCTCATAAATGTTTCATCTCTGAATTTCCCTGTTTGATATGAATCAAGGGACAGATTGATCAAGTAGCATCAGCAAATGAGAAATGCATTTTTTTTTGCCAGAATCTACTTATTGTTTAATATTTATGGTTAAATTATGTATCTTTTTGAAAATTTTCACCGAAGGAGAAAGATGTTTACAAGCTACAGTGCTGTGGGATTAAGTAACGTTTGGCCTCTCTCTGTAATCCTCAGATTAAGATCAGCGATGCCAGGCTTTCACCAACACTGAGCGGATGCACAGAAATACACACACACACACACACACACACACAATCATGTGCACACATACAGAAATAGACTCAGATACACCTCTGTCCATATTAAACTACCTCCGACATGTACAGGCTTCTTGCTCATTGCCTAGTGCAAATACACACCCTAACACAGCCACTATTGCCATTTTATCAGAAGAAATAATCCATTTGGGACAAATAAAGGACAGAGGGATATGACAGATGATTAACAATATTGTGGCCAGAATATTCATTTGTGTGGAGTAGCTGAACAGTTGGTTGACATTTCGCTGATCAGTTCAATGACATATGTGGCTTGCTGGAAATTCGTTGAAGCTTTCAGTAGTTCTAGGAAGAGGTGGATACACCACACAATATATTGATAAAATGACACACATAGTGCAGTTCCAATCTGGAAAAATCGAAAACAGGGAATAATTATTGTAATATAATCATATTTATGTTAATGCTCATTTCTGTTACATAATTTTACGTGAGTGTTTTTTGTGAAAATGACATTTTCTCCTCCCTCTCTCTCAGGCCTGTGTTCCACTGTGCTGAGTGCAGCTGTCACTCCTCCATGTGCATCAGTGTATAAAGGCTTTGCTGAATGTCTGCTGACTCTGGGAGACAGTGTGAACACTCAGACGGACAATACACAGGACATCAATTCCATTTGCAAGTGAGGAAAAAAAAGAGGCGACACAGAGTTGTACAATCACATAAATTAATGCCATGCAGCAAATATGCACATAAATGATAGAGTTTAAACATAATTGCTGTAGGTAGTAAAAGGTCCACTTTTTCTCGGTTTGTTTTCAGGTCGTGGGATGCTTTCCAGGTGTGTGTGAGCGGCGTGCTGTCCAACTGCCGTGGTGACGCAGCAGAAGTATGGGAATCTTTGAGGGCGGAGTCTAGGAAAGCACAGTTCTCTGGGAATCTTTATGACATGTGCGCCAGCCGCAACCAAGCAGCCACTCCAACAGTTCCACCCAACCCCCAAAGTACAGACCAGACCAATCAGGAGTCTCTCAAAGGACTTGCACCTCATTTTGGGTACACCTATGGCATACAGCTTTTCTCAGCATGCTTCTCTCTGCTGTTCTTAAGTCATCTTTAGACCTTCTTGTCAAGACAAAGAAACTAACACGATTGACTAGCAACTGTGCAGCGGACTCATGAACTGTTTCTTCTTGGAAATGTGAAGAATTGATTATAAACTGTTTTGAATATAATTATGTGTTTTGATAATGTATACATATTTGAAATGACTATATATTTCAATTCACCTTAGTGTGATAATACCAAAAGGAGCAGGACAAAAGAGTGCAGAGGGGGGAGGGGGGGGGGGTTTGAATGTAAACTCTGGTATTGAGAGCAGTGTTTCAGTCAGGAATTGGTTGTGTTTGTTTGAACAAAAGGAACAGTTTCATTCTGAGCTCATTATCAAGAAGTTCTTGTGAACATTTCAATCCATCTGGAAAAGAGGCTTTGAGAAAGTAAACAGTTTCATCTGCAAAAACACTTCAAATAAACTACATGTAAGTATTTTCATACAACCTAGACATTTTTTTTAGGTTTGTTGCTATAATCATTTTTTGAATGCTTTGCTTTCTCCTCAACATGTAATGAGTAAATGAACATAAACATTATTAACTACCTGAGTGGCTTTCCAATGGTAATTTATTGGGTAACACAAACTTTAACAAGAACACTTATATAACTTAAAGTGATCTGAGACCCAAGATAACAGTTTTAACACAAACAAAATTTACTCATAAGTCAACCCATGATGGGTTGTGAATTTTATCCTCTATATACATATTACCAAAATATTGTGTTTCATAACAACAACAACAAAAAAACCCAAACAAATTTTATATCAAGTTCACATAAAGAGCAACAAAATTGAAAGAGTTTGTCTGTTTGTGTGTATTGTGTCAGAATTAATCCAACTCTTCAATCAGACATTTCTTTTTAGCCTCCTGTCCTACAGGCCTGGCATCACCTGCCTCTGGGTCCACAGCTGCCTCCTGTCCAATTAACATGTTTTTGGAGGAAATGCTGATGAAGAGCTCAGTCTGGTCAGGACTGCCTGTTCTAGAATATTTCAAACTGGACACATCCTCTGCAGACGTAGGTACATCCACGTCCGAATCGCTGTCGTTGGGCGAGATAATCTCGATTTTTGGACGGAAAACAGTCTGAAAAAATAAGTGTTAGCTGCTGAAAAGTAACCAGCACAATCTGAAGGGCAGAACCTAGGGCTAAACTGAACTCCACAATCTTAACTGACTAACCTAAGGCTAAACTGAACTCCACAATCTTAAATGACTAACCTAAGGCTAAAATGAACTCCACAATCTTAAATGACTAACCTAAGGCTAAAGTGAACTCCACAATCTTAAATGACTAACCTAAGGCTAAAGTGAACTCCACAATCTTAAATGACTAACCTAAGGCTAAAGTGAACTCCACAATCTTAAATGACTAACCTTAGGCTAAAGTGAACTCCACAATCTTAAATGACTAACCTAAGGCTAAACTGAACTCCACAATCTTAAATGACTAACCTAAGGCTAAAGTGAACTCCACAATCTTAAATGACTAACCTAAGGCTAAAGTGAACTCCACAATCTTAAATGACTAACCTAAGGCTAAACTGAACTCCACAATCTTAAATGACTAACCTTAGGCTAAAGTGAACTCCACAATCTTAAATGACTAACCTAAGGCTAAACTGAACTCCACAATCTTAAATGACTAACCTAAGGCTAAAGTGAACTCCACAATCTTAAATGACTAACCTAAGGCTAAAGTGAACTCCACAATCTTAAATGACTAACCTAAGGCTAAAGCGAACTCCACAAAGTCTCCAATAAAACCTCAAAATCAAAAGTTACAAAGGCGCTTTTTTCACATTTTATCATTAACTGCTAAATCCAAAGTATCTGAGCATTAACTATTTGAATTAGATGCTTAATTCAACTTCTGATTCGATTCATGATTCAGCTCTGCTCAAAATCAATAATTACAATCGAAACGAATACAAAACTTTGCAGTTATTTCAGGCAAAATGACTCAAATGAATGCAGTATAAATTTACACCAACCTTGCAGTACCGCATATTTTTATACACTGCAAAAGAGAAATACACAACTGGTTTCTTATCTCTGTGCTTTTTTCTTATTTACCTGAGGGGATACATTATAAGTCTGATTGCTGTCCAGCTCCTCCAAGTCTGGCAGGTCCTGAGTGAAAGAAGCTTCATTACATTAAAATGTAAAGGTAATGCATTTAAGATCAGGTTGACTTATTGTTTAAAGAGAATAACAAAGCGGTCAGAGACTCACGCTGATTGTCAGCCTAGGGGGATCAGGCAAAACAAGAGTTTCTATCTGCTCCTCTGGTTCCAGTTCAGTGATTAGAGCACCCTGGCCAGCCATTAGGGTAGAACCCACTGACCCTGGGTCAGACACTGATGGCTCTGCCTCAGTGCACTTCTCTTTCTGCTTTTCTGAGGCCAAATGAGGTGTTGTCTCTGACGCTGATTGGAAAATCTGTGTTCTCTCTGTTGACTGGAGAATCAGGTCCTTAGCTGATACTGACTGGGGAGTCTGCCCCATCTCCGGTGCTGATTGGACGGTTTGCCCTTTCTCAGATGATGACGGACAACTTTGCTCTTTGTCAGATGAAGAATGGAAGTTCTGGTCTTCACTGATGTTCTCATGAGGGCACTTCTGCTCCTCTACTGCAGGTTTAAGAGGTTCAAATTTGACTGTGAGGAAGCCACAAACTTGTATTTGCATGTGTTTATCCATGAGTAGAATAAAAGATATTTGAATCTAAGATTACGCTGTTATTAGCCCTTTACGTTTGGTGAAAAGTAACATCTTCAAGGCAACATATCAAACTCACAGGGACAATTATTATTAAACGCTCCACATTACTTATCATTTAACCTGTCCCTTTTATCAAACAGATTTTCCACGTGCCTGAAAATCTCTAGTTTGACTCACACATTACTATAGTAAGCAGTTCATTCATGGTTTATTTATGTGTTAGCTTTGGCCTAACAATTCACCCTACTGTCCAGTGTGTGACATTGCAAGTGTATACCTCTCTCCTGTTGTTCTGTTGCTTGCCGTCTCTGCTGGGCTCTCTCCTTAATTTTCATCATAGCATCCAAACTCTCCTGGATCTTTCTTCTTTCCCGAGTTTGCCATAATTCCCTCTCCTTCCGCTCTCCTTCCAAACCCCCTGAGGCCCAGGCCTCTGCACATGCCCTGAATACCATCAAGCACAGAGGTATAAACATCCTTTGACCAAGTGGTTCCTGACTTACTGTTTAAATAATCAACATACTCACAGGCCCAGTGAAAAATTCCTGAATTATTGCTAAAATAACAGATGCAACCTATGGAAATCATTAATCAGGCTGACAAGACCCCATTTGACAAGCAATTACAACATCTTGATTAACTATGAGCCCATGTTCACTGTAGGCTAGGTCGGTATCTATTTTTTCCATACCGTCATACCTTCCGGACATTTTGCCGGAGTATTCGGTATATGACAGTATTTATGTTATTAAAAAAAACGGCTGCTGGTGATAGAAGTCGTAACATGTACAACATTGTCTAGCCTATGATGCTGTGTAATAGATATGCAATTAGCCTACTTAGATAGGTCTTGCTGGGTTTAAATACTTATGGCACATTGAATAATGAATACACAGGAAATAAGCGCCCTTCTCTCAGCATACCCTGCTAGAAGACCCAATGAGACTGCCGCGGCGGATACCGATCAGCTGAACAAAGATGATGTGCGGGTGGTGGTGGCAGACTGGCAGTTGAATAAAATCCGTGGCTAAAAAAACTGGTTTTGTAGTTGGAAGAAGTCATCTGATGATAAAGTTGTATTTGGCGATATTTTCATGATTCCACATCTAGTCATATTTAATTGATAAACTAGGAGAAATTTGAGCGAAACTGCGTTAGCCACCATGCACTGCTAACTCACGAATCGTCCGAGTGTAAACAGGATCACCAGCAAGAAAGCTAGGCGTTAGGGAAACGCTGAGACAACTCCTTTTTGAAGCGTCAAAAAGAAAGATCACCATTCGTTTATTCCAACACCACTCCGCATCCTCGTCGCCGCCGAACACACAACGTAATCACCCCCTAAGATGTATGGGAAACGTAGTAAACCAATCTACTAACAGTAGATTGGTTTGTGAACACATAAAATTATGGGCGAGGTCGCCGTGACTTATATTAAATATCATTCCGGTGTGCGAGTGGTCACCACAAATAATTTTTCTGTTGGCTAAGCTCCCTGTTGTAATAAATTAATTTCATTTTATATCTTTATAAAAATAGCAAATAGTACACACAGGTTCGTCCAGATTGGCTGGATCACAGCTATCATCGGGATGAAACCCAAAATACTCCAAGACAGGGGCAGAAACATTTTTCTTTTTTACTAGCCCTACGTTATCTCCACCACTCGCAGTCGCCATCTTTGTTACCAGTAGACTAGCCTCTGGTGGCGCCTGCTGCGCACTACAATACCTCACCTCATACAGCATCATCGTATCCGGATATAGAAAAAGAGAAGCGTCTGTATTTTTGATGATATTGAAACTCATACCTTCGGTATTTCTAAATACCCCGGTATACCGTAATACCTTGATACCGCCCAGCCCTAATGTCCACACAGAAATACACACAATAAAGTGATACATGCTATTAACCTCTCTTTTGGAAACACCGGCCGGTCATCCAGATAGGTCAGCTGCTTCAGACGAATAATCAGAGTCTTCCTGTAGTTTGGGATTTTCTTAATCACTTCATTACCCATCAGATTCAGTACCCTCTGAGACACCAAGATACAATCAAGCAAAGACAATGCTGAGTGACAATGCAATGACAGACTTTCATTATTATGTATGTAGGTGTATACTGGCATTTACATTAGGGCAAGGGGATTTTTATGTTTCTACCAGATTTGGCATCTTTTCCAGTACGCTGATGAGGTCTGGATGATTAAGACGGTTGTGCGACAAGTCCAGAACACTGATGGAGGGACAGAGGGAAAGCTGCTCCACATCACACACGGTCTCCAGTGAATTGTGGGATATTTGCAGCGTACTAAGCTCAGTCAGGCAAGCTGTGAAGCAAAGCAGATATATAATAATATATAAAATATATATTAATTTCACCGTAAGTGATGTCACACCACATTTGGACCAAAGGATGCTTGTGTGTGTGTGTGTGTGTGTGTGT
Organism: Chanos chanos; assembly: GCF_902362185.1. Lineage (NCBI taxonomy): Eukaryota > Metazoa > Chordata > Actinopteri > Gonorynchiformes > Chanidae > Chanos > Chanos chanos. Next base: position 18,032,936 of record NC_044496.1, read on the forward strand.
GTGTGTGTTTGTGCTTGTACACTCACAGATATTTTGAATGACCTTGATGTAGTTGTGTGAAACATTCAGAGTGTTGAGTTTGCAGAGTGGTTCTAGGTTCTCCAAAGTATGAATGAGGTTCTGATGGAGAAACAGGCAGCGAAGCTCTGTCTGATTCTTCAGATTCTCTATCCTTTGAATTCCATTACATTCCAACCACAGACAGCGCAATCCTGTGTACTCCTCTAAACCCTCTATTACAGAGAAGCCTGAAATACATGTGTGTGTGTGTGTGTGTGTGTGTGAGAGAGAGAGAGAGCGAGAGAGAGAGAGAGTCATGCTGTGAACATAACTGATACATTACAGAGAGATAAAAAGCACAGAACAACTCAAATCATGTTGTGTTAATATACTCTACTTTTACATTTAATGTATATGACACATAGTAGCCCTAAAGTGCACAAGATAAGAAAAAAGTTCAAACCTTTGAAGTGAAGGTAAAGTGTGTCATTCAACCATGGAGTCATGTACAGTTTGTTCTGCTTACAGTGATCACGTAAAAACTTCTTGGTAATTCTAATAGAAACACAACAACCGCTAAGATAAAGGACACTTCTTATGGCAAAAATAATGCCCCAGATAATAATAACTGGTTTCACAATATTTTTTGATACAATATGTGATCATGTAAAATCAAACCTAGTAAGACAGAAAAACTAAAGCCCATCAAATAAGACTGCCACATCACTATTCCACCTTCAGTATACTATAATATAATTATGGGTCTCAGTAATTGGAACTTTGATTCGACTGCTACTTTCTCGCAAGCTTATTGCCTTACTGCCACCAAATATGACAGCTACAGGGAAGAAAAATAGCAAAACACCTTGTCGATATTTGGATCATTCAAAAAGATGTACACAGTACATAAGATTGACCCAGATCTGATTTTGTTAGGAAAAACATAGTTAGTAGCCCAGGAAATGACAGATAATTAAGGGATTGTTTGTTATACTAACATATGTTAGTGGCTCTTAAAACTGTATTGAATGCTGTCTGTATATGCACTCTGTGAAGCTGCGTGTGTTGGGGCAGCTAGAATGTACAATTTTACACACACACACACACACGTGTTTTTGGATGAAATTCTGTTACTTCTACCTATGATTTATACCGCTACATGTATGTGTAAGAAATTACCTGGGACCCCGATCCTTGCTCTCAGTTTCAGATGCTATGCTAGCATTACCGGTGTTAGAGTTTACGGAGAGTTCACTGGCGACGTTCCGTTGGGTTACAGCTCCGTTATTCGTTTCAGTGTCTTTTTCATTAACACCCAGGCTTCTAGTGTCTGAGAATGTTAGGGAAAATTAACGAATAAACGTGTACTACAATACATGTTAACATTTTAGTCTGCTTTAAGAAAGCAGTTGATCCAATTAGACAGTTGCTCACATTTTAAAACCATTATTAAAGGAGACTTCGCATTACTACTATTAAATAACTCCATCATTTTAATTTTAAGTTAAGTTAAACGAGAGTGGGGCTGTCGTTCTTTAATTTACATCGGCATGCTACCTTACCTGGTGTGAAAAGCACAGAGGCTTCATGAATGAACGCCCCGGCATCAGCAGACTGAACCAGCGTTTCATCTCCTTCACCCGCCGCCGAACAATCACTGGGTTTTGTAAGCATTTTTCTGTGGTCTAGATGAAAATTGTGCTCGATATGGGGAATCGTTTTACTGGAAACTAATAACAAATGGCTAAAGTGCCTAAACTAAAAACGTCACTTTTGATAGTTTTTCGGTCTAATTTAAGCTCCCAACACAGTTGTTATCTATTTACTGTTAGTAAACTTGGCAATTATGTTACCATAGTGACCAGAATAGTAACACCCACTCAACCCAGCTGCTATTTCTATTGGATGAACTGGATGACTATCAAATTCGTATGCGGATATGTACCTCAGATTGTTTGATTGGTAAACAATCCGAAGTACGTATCCGCATGCGATTTATGCGTATACGAATCGTCTATCTATATATCTATCTGCAAAATTCCAGATGAAGACAAAAGATGGCAATCACATATCCACTCTGTCTGCAGCCTCTTCCCATTCCAACTGTGGCATAAATGTATTAATAAAGAAAACTGTGTGGTAGAGCAACATCGGTAGGCAGTTTCTCTGGTTGTCAAAAGCATAAGAATGAAACAGTTTAATACCAAAGACACTAAAACCTAAACAAGTGAAAAGACCTCTGCAAAGCAAGCAAACAACATTCATAAGTTAAATTATTTAAAAAAAATTGTATACTAACCTTTTTTCTTTCTTTCTTTTTTTTTTTTTACTTGCCAAGAGGCTACAGTTTTTAACCTAGAATCGAAAGGAACTCTGTAATAAGTGAATGTACTCTACAGTTATCACCAATTCGTTTCTAGTGAGTATTGTAATTACAATGTTAGAAGCCTAAGCAATAAAACCGGAAAATGTTTAATGCCCCAGTATTATTATAATTCTTTATAATTACTCTAGACACTGGTTTCCATTTGATCAGTCTCAGGAGGGCAAGCAGAAGGATCACATGTGTGATTCTGGTTCCTCATCTTTGAACAGCAATAGATTTTCAGCTTGTTTTTTGTGTCTCTCCTCAAAAACACATAGAGCAAGGAGTCAACAAGTGGATTCAGAAACATCAGAGTGCTCGAAGTGACCCGCAAACACATCATAAAGCGTTTTTTTCCATGTTCAGAGGATATTGTAAAAACTGTGACAAAAACGATGTGGGGTAAGAATATCACCGTGTAGCTAAACATCACAAGGGCAAGCATTCTTAAAATTCGCTTCTTCTCATGAAGAGAAATCGAAATTGAATGGGAGAGAGCTCTTCTTGAACTCACATAGGAGAATACAACCAATGGATAGGGCACAATAAACACAATTAAGATAAAAACATATTGAATTGTCAGGTGTCCAGTCATCATGACCAAACAAACTATGCTGATTTCAATCATAGAGACTATCCAAATTAACAAGGAGACGAAGAGTGAGAGTTTAATTGTGTGGTGACATCGGTACCAAACAGGGTGGGTGATCATAACATATCTCTCGAGAGAAATGCACACCATAAAGTTAACATTACTCAGCACCGCAAAAAAATAAAGAACAGATACAACCATCTCTCCTGTACTTTTTGGGGGTGCCTGCACGACTGGCCTGGAACAGATCTGGATAATGTCCGAGATGAAAAGGTTGATTACAAAAACAGGGGCTACACGGTCAGTCCTGATCATATAGCATAATCCAAAAATGGCCAAACAGATCACAGGGAGTGCAATGGAAAAAATCACCCAGTTGGAGACAATTTCAGCTGAAGACATGGTAAGCAATTGTTCAAAATCATGAAATCCCATGTATGGTATTTGTGTATTGTTGCTTTCCATCTCTCATTTAGGATCTTTTAAGGCTCCAAGGACTATGGACTGTTTTTATGGGACACTTCCATTTTTCTACACCGAAGAGTCCACAAGTGAATGGAGGCAAGCCTGTTGATACAAATCAGCTTCCTTAGTTTAAAACGTTATAAATGTATGAAAATTTGTAATTTTACAGTGTTAACTGGTGTAAAGACCTCTGCTTCTCTCTCTCTCTCTCTCTCTCTCTCTCTCTCTCTCTCTCCCTCAGTATCATATCCATAGCAATATATTTTTATTTAACTGTTTTTGAATTCAAGATCAACAATGTAAGATATTGAATTCTGTGTATGGTTCAATAAACACAAGGTTTTCAAAATATATTCAACTGAACAAGAATGAATGAACTATAAACAGTGGAAAGAATGAATGAACTATAAACAGTGGAAAGAATGAATAAACTATAAACAGTGGAAAGGGAGGGTCCTACCTTGAGGAGACTTTTCAAAAGTATCCAGAATAAAAATGTTACAGCTCAACCTTGCTTCTGATTTTGTAGTTTCGAAAAAGCCATCTCCTACAATCTGTGTGGTATCAGTCGTTTATAATGGCATTTATTTATCTCCAGAGATTGGTTACAGAGCTGATAATGAAATTTGCTATCTGAACTGACTAATGTCTGGCTATCTTTTTAAATATCCTGTTTCAGAAAGAGAGCCGGATATAACCAATTACCAAGACAACAAATTCACATAAAGCACAATGGTTTTCTGGCTTTGCATGAACAAAATGATCAAATGATAACATAGACGCAGCCCTAACATCCCATTTTTTAATGACCCCAAACACCTCCATTGCCTTGTGATATTCCATTTCAGCCAATCTAAGGATCCAGCAAAGTGAAAAAGTCTTGTGAAGTTCATCAGTGCATTCTGAGCTCAGTCTGTATTGACAAAACACCTTTGAAAAAATATGATGGTTATTCACTCCATCATGATTACACCAAATCAGCAATGAACTTTCAGTTCTTCCTCATGTTACAAATTGCTAATCATGAGAACTGATGTGAATGAGCACAGGAAGATGTGCTAGCATAAAGAAGCAATTTCCACAAACAAGATACTGGTGCCACATACCCTGTCAGAGTATTAACATTAGCATGTGGAAAACAGAGGGTTGAGTTAAAGCACCATTTTAGACAGCACAAGGATTTAGAGGTTTAAAGAAACTGAAACTTGTTCTGCCACATTTTACAAGTCCTTTCAATGTCCTTTTCAGTGTAAGCTTTAGTTTGAAATGGTTTCCAGAAGAGTGGCTAATTATCTGTATTGACAACAACTGCACACATCTGTGACTACATGTCAAATCATTTTTGGTTCTAAAATGTATATAAATACCTCCCTTTTAATACATCTGTTTATTGTATCTACAAACATAATTTTTGGTTAAATATATGAATAACAATGTTAACCATATGTATTTTGTGATGTGAAAACATTTTATTGAAAAAAAAAACCTGTAAAAGTTTGTACCACAAACATCACAGGACACCCATGGCTTTTTTAGTGGATAAAACTCATGCAAAGAGGCCTCAGTCCATGGAAACATGCTGTCATGAATGAATTACATAGGAAACCTAACAACTCAAAGTTAATGCTTCACTCCTCTTTTAAAATAATGATCGCCACATCACACAAATCTGACAAATGAAAGGTGAATGATGTCACTTTAGCATTTTCACATTCTGAGTATAATAATCAATACTTCAGAAAACCTTTTTACATTTCATACATCTGATCTCGTCAGAAAAATCCCTACAATTTGAAATATTTCATGGGCTCATGTTGTTGTAATTTTCTCCTTAATTTTCAATGATTAAAAGTCTGTACAGGGACTGAGAAATGGCATGGAACTCTTTGTACTAAACAAGGTACAAAGAAATAGGACCTCACTGTATATTTTTCTTTTTTTTTTTCCAGAACAGTGATGAAGCCTCTGTAAAAAGACATGAAAAGGAAAAATGTCTGCTCAGTACATGTGGATGCACAATACTATTTGCTGTTTTCTCTAGCGTAGTGCCTGCTAAGAAATCTAATACAGACAGTTATACTGAAGAGAAGCACAATATTATTACGGTTGTGTGCTCATACATCTTTTGCCGTGTATGAAATGTTGTTCTTTGATTCTCATTTTTCCTGACACACCATTTCTAACTGAGTCATCATTACAAACACTGTTTTTTTTTAAAATAGAAGAATGATGTGAAAAGTGTGTGACAGTGATACATTGTTTAAAACGTTACATTTTTCTCCACGCAAAATCATAACAGCGGTAATTTAAACAGTTAGATGACCATTCAGTACTAATGGAGATTTTTTTTTTACCTTGAGTGATATTTCACTGTGTCATTTTTAAATATTTTTCTTATTTTAAGTTTGGCAAGTACAAGTAAGAACAGTGTTTTGCATCTAGCTAATGCACAAAAATGGGGTGCATTCTGTAGCATGTAATCATTTTAACAATGAGGAATAGTACTCCTAAATCAATAAACCTTACAGCCTTTGTTAAAATTTCTAACACTGAAGTAAAGTGAACCAGGGCAATGTGATGGTAGCGGAGCCAAGAAGTAGTCAGACTTTGTCTTTGCAATTTCAAATGTTCAAGTACTACAACAGTCTTCATTTCACATTCCAAGAAGACGTAAAGAAGTTGCACTGTGTTTACTTTTAACGAGATTTACTTAGATAGAGAAGTGACTGCTTCAACAGACATAATGCATCTATGCTCTCCCACCAGTGAAGACCACTAATACAGAATACTTTTGGCCTGTGTAAAAGTTTTCACTGTGTTTCTATGTGTGTCATAACACAATGTAAAAATACATATTCCAGAAACGTTTTACACCACATCTATGTTAACGTACCACTGCAGTGATAAATGTGAAATTTATGTTTTAACTGAAAGTCCCCACAAACACCCAGTGACCAGCAGATAATTATTTCAACTGACAATTTGTAAAAATTTCAAAGTTTTAAGTCTCCAAACTGGTTACAGTTGAAACGTAAAACTAGGCTGACACAATGAAGAGAAAAGTGGAGGGACTCAATTCTGTTCATCTTTTACTCTCTCTCTCTCTCTCTCTCTCAAACACACACACACACACGCACGCACAGGCAAGCATCGCTGAGTCTGACACATCACTTGATGTGAAATAAATAGATTTATATACATGAGGCCAAGGAAGCAACAAGGCTGCATTACATAAGTGTAAATTAAAAAAAAAAATCAGATAGGGGGGATATAATTAAAATGTAGCCCTTTTATGTGACATAAATAATCATTATTGTGTGTACATGTGTTTATGACAGTGGACTCCAGCAATGAATAACTAGTCATGATGTCATGCAGACTGCTCTATTCTTTAGAATATTACACAGCTCTGTTGACATTGCATTAGCAGGTGGCACAGTCAGTTTTTCCAAGTTTCTCTCTTGTGCTACAAATATATCCTAACAGACACTGTGCAAAAAAAAAAAAATAGCTTTAAAAACATAACAAATTCATTTCTAATGTTGTAAAATTCACCACACCATTAAATTAGAGATTTCTTTGTCTGACTGTCATCCTAAAAGAGGGAGAAAACAATGAAACTGTTAGGCTAATCATAACCTAACCTTCCACAGATAGAAAGGTATCACAGATCATTGAACAGATTATTGAGTGTGGTGTAGTTCTAATGTCCACATCAGAGCTCAAAGGGTTTGATACACGCTACTCTACAAAAATATGTAGTATGCAGCTCAGTACAGCCCAGTAAAGAATAGTGCAATATATGGATGACTTGGCAGCAACAAATTCAAAGAAAGAAACAGTTGTGCTGTATCTGCACATAATACTTCCATTAAAAAAGGTCCTCATAGAAATGTCAACTACTAGCATGAAGAAAACAGAAGTGGCTGAAAACAGAAGAAAGATAACCCCAATTTACATCGAAAGAATTTGGTGGAGACCCAAACAACTGAGGAGACTATTTCTATGATGCATGTGCTGCGATTCTTAGTGTCTAGTTTTTCTCTTTCAGATGGTACACATGAACTGGTTTGGGATGATGCACTGGAGTCTGACAGAGGCCTGTTTCTGGATAAGGGTCAGTCATGAGAAAGGCAGTGTTGAACAATAACATTCAAACTGTGCTTTGTTAGGAAACTGAAAAAAACCCCCAAATTTTTCACAAAAAATGTCACAACATAAAGCATCATTTTTACCCCAATGGGTCCTACTGACTGAAGAGGAAAAAAACCCCCTTTATTTCAGCAGGTGTTTTTCAAACCTACTTGAATAAATAAGGAGTTCAAAGAATGTACGGAGAACTGCACCTATTGCAAAGCGTGAAATAACCTGTTGTACTACGCTGACTGACTCTGAGGGCTGAGAGTGAGACATGTAACAGCGGATTTAAGAGATTTATAACAGATGGATTTAAGAGATCTAAAGCCTTTGACCTTCCAGAAACTCTCCTGACACAATGTTGTTTTTTTTTCAGTTTGACATTTCCTTCATTAGGTCAGTAACTTCAGGGACTAAGAAGTTGAATGAATGATGAACAACCTCATACTGTCTGTTATTGACGAAAAAAATGCAAGAGAATAAAAATGACAGCTCTTCTTCTTTTTTTTCATCATTTTCCTTTTGTAATGATACAAACTCTTTCATCAGTCTGGAGAACGCAGAGTTGAATTTTCAAGTTTAAACTACCTGATGTCTACTCTGAGAGACAAAAAAAATGACAATGAAATAGACTGAAGGACAAGTGGCCTCTATAAGAGTTCATGATTTTTTTATCCAACAATAGATTTTGTATTTTCTCTGGGTAGATGTAGGCTTATGCCTTACAGACATGTCTGTCAAACTGAGGTTATGTTTTTTTTTTTTAAGCAAGAGACACAATCATTGCTATTGTGTTAGATAGCAGGATCGTTTGAGGGTGTTCCCAAAAACAGCTTATAATGTTAAGCTCATGTGAGGTTTAAGTGGAAGTATAGAAGTTCCCCCTACAGGGCCCCCGTAATTCAGCCTCATTCATCCAGCTGCTAATTTCATAACTTCTAAACTTCCTCCAGAGTCCTCCAGGCTGTTCGTTTTGCATGCATAGAGAGTGAGAGCGTGCATGATGCAAATAAACGGGGGGAAGTCGTCAGGCTCCAACAGAAACCTGGATTGAGCAGCACCGCCACTACAGGCTACTCCACACTGCTGGAAGTCAGCTCCATCACCAAAGCAAGGGTTTCTTTTTTTTGCTTTGCTTTTGTTCTGTTATGGTTCAGTGGGAATAAATAGCCCTGGTCCAAAGAGTCTGCTCAGCTTCACAGGCCATTCTCTCTCTCTCTCTCTCTCTCTTTCTCTCTGCGAAGGCCCAAAACTCCGACCACCCGGACTGACACAGGAGTGGACGAAGGTGGGCCAATGTGCAGTGCTGAGGAAGGTACAGTGGTAAAAACCAGCAGACGTGTCCTCAAAGTCTCTCACTGGGTTGGGTAGGGGGGGTAATGTGAGGGGTGCTGACGTCGAGTAGAGCACAGGTCTGTGTCAGCTCCTGAGAGCTGAGAGCTGCCATACATCTCACCTAAAACGACAAGAGCAGAAGTGTTATAAAGGTGGTGTCAGCAGACGACTGGTCCGCACGCTGACCGCACTTTTTGTTCAGCTGTGAGATGATTTACCATTAGCAGACTCCATTCCTCCTGATGATCCAGTGATGTGGTGCCAGAAGGCACTTCGAGGCAAGATAGCTGTGGGAGTGCAGGGGTATGAGCCGGCCTCTGAACTCTTTGACAAGAGCTGAGATGGTGAGAGAGAGAGACAGAGAGAGAGAGAGAGAGAGAGAGAGAGAGAGAGAGAGAGAAAGACAGGGGGAGACCAGAGACAGAGAAAGACAGTTAGAGCAGTTTAAAGAGCCAATAAGTGTCTCCTAATTCAACAGAATGTGTTTAAATGAAGCTGTTAATTGAAGTATCAGAGAAATAACACGGAGGGAAAGAACAAGCTGATGGTGTTGTCTCAGGCTTGTACAGTCCAGATGAAGTGTGAAACCATCTGAGAGTATACAACAGTTACCCTACTGTTCTTCTCCATCTCCATGAGCACTCTTTTGTGCTGCTCGGCAATAGCCAGTGTGGAAGAGTGGACTCTCTGGTAGATCTGCTCCCCTTCACGGGTCTGAAAGGTGTACAGGCCCTCTCCACTGTCACACATCCTATTCAACACACAGGGAAAACTGTTTAACATACACACACACATGCACACACACACACACACACACACACACACACACTCACACACTCACACACACGCACACACACACACACATGCACGCGTGCACACACACACACACACGCATGCACACACACACGCGCGCGCGTGCGCACACACACACACACACACACACACTTCCAACAAAATACACAGTCAATTTGCTTTAGTTCCAAGTTCAGTGAAATTGTATGACAGACTCTCACCAAAGGGAGAGAGTAAAAGATAGCTGGAACTGATGTACTGTAACCACATGTCTTGTTCATTCATAATGAGAAAGGGAATTCAGTCAAGCATGTAATTATTTTCTGTATGTTTCAAGTAAAGCCTGCCTTTGTGTCATCAAAAATGTCTGGTTTACGCTATTGGTTTTTCAATGCCCCCCTGGATTACATGAATAGTGGGAATGAAACACTGAGCTGCTATACACCTTGTATGAACAACTTCTTTTATTTTTTTCAATGGACAAATATATTCATCGTTCATTTATTGTATCATCATTGTTTCAATACATACATGCATTTTATCATGAGTAAAGTGCTGTTAGTTTCAAGGGTATAACAAACAATAACTACCTTGGTAAACAAGATTATGTTCACATACAGTGATCTGATCAGCTATGACAAAGACATACTTCAATATGTTCAATATGCAATGTAACTGTCCACCAGGTGGCAGTGTTGCACAGCATTTAGCACTTCTCATCGGTGCCTTATCTTTGTCCTTTCAGGGGCACCCTGTAGATGTGACAAATCCTTGTTCATTATTTGATCAAAGCTCTGAACAAGATAAGAACACCTCATTCTCTATTGATTTTCTCTTATCTATTCAATCAATCTCTTTGTGAGGTTAGCTCACTTCTGTCAATGTCAATGTCTCCTCCAGCAAGACATCCAGGACTGACTCAGACACATCTTTAACCTTCTTAAACTCCATCGCCTCAGAAGAACTCCAACAGTCATTTCTCCAAAAGTCAGATACAAACCATCATCATCTCCATTTCTGGCACAAGTACTTTTGCTATCATTTCATTTGCTCTTGCTGTACTGCAATACCTGATCTGACGTACAATAGAGTGAGATAATCTAAAATCTTTTAGACTACAGCATATGTCTGTCATTAAGTTTTGCCCCCTACCCATAAACATCTTTCTGTTTACCAGCGCACTGTATATTCATTAATTCCAGTTCTGGCACTCTTGGTTTCCATGGCTACACAGAAAATTCTACAGTGTTAAATTTACTCTGAGAGAGTTCATTTTAACACTATGCTGGTGTTTATTTTGTCCCAATCTTTGCAGTGTTAATTTAGCACTTCCTAAAGTGTTAATTATACAACTCAGATGCAGTGTCACAATAACTCTATACACAGTTAAAAATGAACTCTGCTTAACACCAGAAAGTGTTATCTTCTTCCTACACTGGTCTCATAACTCTGTAGTATGAGTTGAATCTCCAGCACTTCTCAATGACACCAACTCTACTTTGCAATTGATCCCTTTAGTGTTAAATCATGTTTTTACAGTGTCAATTCAACTTTATATTTAACACTTTTGCTTAACACCAGAGAATCAACACTGAGAATTTTGCTGTGTACCTTTGCTCCAGCATCTTACCTTCCAGCCTCAAAGGTGAAGCGTGTGGCATCTCGTCCATAGCGGCGCAATGAGCAGAGGGGCCACGTAACTAGTTTTGTGCGTGGATTGTTGATGTCCCATAGATAGATGTTCTCGTGCGTGATTTGCATCATGCACTCTCCATAGATGTCCAGGTTAGGGCAGGGCAGCAGGAAAACGTTAAAACGTTCTGTCAGACCAAACCAAACCAAACCACAACAAACAAGTTAGTCACACCTTTGAAATGTATGGTTCACCCAGGAAATGTTTATTTGCAAAGTTAATGGTTGTGTGCTGTCCTGCACACATCTGGCACAGCAGAAGTCTGATCATGTCTGAATATGAAAAGCAGTTTGTCTAAGAGCAGGAAGAGTCTGAGGCTATAAGGACATTGTCTCATTTTGTTAGATGGGGCTGTGAAATAATTACACAAATGTACAATAAGTAGTCCCTTGAGGCCTTAATACTGTCAGGGCTCAGTGAGATTGTTGTGAATGATGCATAGAAAAATCTAAAAAATGTGGTGATACGTTCTTGATAACAAGAGCCACAGTCTGACCAGAGAGCAGGAGAAACTTAGGGCCACTAATTCAGAGTCAGCCAGGAGCAGTAGCGTTCTGTAGATCCCAGAGCTAAAACGGGGACGCCAGGCTTAATTACCTGTGTGTTCACACTGAACTCCTGCTGCCAGGAGGTCAGGCTCTCCCAGACTGATGTCATTCATCCGAGTCCCCAGACACTCCACTGACAGCGTCTTAAACCACTCCTCAGCTTCCAGCTCTGGGTTCCCATGTGGGGCAAAAAGAAAAAGAAAAGAAAAGGAAAAAAAAAAAAGCAGGACTAAAAAATGTCAGCAAACACTCTGAGAACTTGTCTCCTTAAACTGGAAACTTCAGGGGTTCTTGGCTAAATAAATATTCAATTTAATTCAATTTATTGGTACAGCGTGTTTTCAGTAGGCCTTCTTAAAAAGCTGCAAAAAGCCACAGTATAGAATGCTGGACTGAGGGTAGAGTGAATGAGCCTGAAGAGAAAGCTGGCAAAGAAAAACTCTCCCCTCTGCTACAATAGAAAGAAAACCTGGGAAATTATAAGATTTATTATTCAGGCACATCTCATTGGTATGTAAATGTATTTTTACTTTGTCATCTACCTACCTCAATACGCTCACAATTATCTTGGTCATATCAACAGAGGACTAATAACGTGTGCTTCCAGGCAGGCACAGCAGCAGTGCTAGGGTCTTGTTTTGTCATAATGAGATGACAGGTATTAACAAACAAAACCAAAACAAAACGCCATAAAAGTGCACCCACAGATGCTCCTCCACATGCTACTGAGTTCACTGTACGTGCCATAATCTCCCCCCAAACAAAACAAAAAAAACCACAGGAGGTGCAGATGTCGGACCTGATTCACAGGTGAAAGTGCGCGAGGTGTCATCTGTGAAAACAATGGCCACGGCCTGGCGCTTGGTGTCCCGCGGAAGTCTCGTCACATTCTTCACATTACTGATCTCTGTCACCTGTGGTTACAGAGAAAGAGAACAACACGTCCTCATAATTAGTGACACACTCAGAGGCAGCTCGGCAGAGAAACGAAATACAGGACAATGAGAAATACCGCTTCAGTCTCTTCTGCTAGAGGACTGTGTTGTTATAAGTAAAAGGCTAATCTATAACTTGGTGGTCCAGTGAAGCAGGTTGTGACAATGTAATTACATCTTTAACCACCCTCTATTGTATGCATCTGTTGAATATATCTTGAATGTGAAATAATTGTTATATATTTGAATGTTAGAACAATACAGACAACACACAGGAAAAGACAGGTTATAGTGGGGTATCAGCTGTAATGACAATGACAAATCCTCGCCTAAAAACAAATTTACCGAAAACAAACAACTCCATGTTTTCCCAAAAAGCATCGTGCTATACACTACAATACCTATACAAACACACTGAAGTCTTTCGATGAGATGTTAAATCTAAAACGATGATATACTTTCTGTGCTGGAGGACAGGGCATACCTTTGGACTGGCTCTGATGTAAGCGGACTTTTCATCAGGGTACTTTTCCAGCCTTCGTGGTCCTTTACTGGATGACTTCTTAAACACCAGCCAACACCGGCGATAGATCTGAAATACCGGACAGTTCTGCTACACTAAAACATTCAAAGCAGTGGCAATATCACTGATGTTGTCACAATGATCACGTCAATGATTGCTTACCATGTTATCAATTAGCAGTTATCGCTACACACATTGAAAAAGATGTAGCGGCAGTAGATGAGGCTAAAAACACAGCAAAAAGTTTTGAAAAATGAGTTACTGTTATCGTCATCTTTTTTGGAAGAGAGGCAGAGCTATCCCTGGCTGCCAAAGAACATCGCTTTTTATATCCTAGGAGGTGCTCCTCATTCATTTAATTTCTAATATCATTGAATATTTTACAACAAGAGTAAAAGCACGAGACACTATCAGAATATACTCACACCATTTGAAACGCATTAGATTAAAAGTCACTTTAAGTTAAGGTTCAATAAAAGTAACCACATAATGGGCTTCAACGGTTCCCTGCCTTTGAAACAACTGAGTATGTGAACCTAGTGACAGGAAATCCAAAAACGGTACAAAGAACTCCTTAATTATGCATCATACACAGTGTCAATGGGCAGAAATGAGGACACCAGCTGACATGCTGGACTAATGTGACAGCATTCAAATATGAAATGACACTCTCTTGCATGGGTGCACATTTACACACTCCCTCATACAGAAAAAGAAGTTCAAACTCAACCTTGTCTCTCATTATCTCTATCAGACAAAAAAAAAAAAAGTCTGTGCTTTGAGATGTCATCCAAAAGCATGATTTCCAGGATAACCTCAATCTAAGGCACCTCGAAGTAGGTCCAAACAACTGCCACATTACCTTATTCTAATCTATGATATATACTGTTCAGTTTTCTAGCATGAGCAATCTGTACCCGGAGACAAGCCAGCGAATCACACAGTACTGCCAGCATGTGTTTTGTCACTGTTAATTTAGGGTACAGGTGAGAAGACATAATAAAACAAATGTAAGACAAAATGTTCCGAGGGGCCACGATGAGGAAACACAGAAGAAAGGATGATAGAAATATTACACATATAATACATCAACCTCAGAAAGTAACACAATGTCTTTCATAAATATTCTACTATGGAGCATAAACAAAACTATTTGTGACAGCAGTGTATTGGTGAAAAATAGTCTTTTCATATCATTTACATAAGACTCCTTCCATAAAATTAACTCAAAGAATTTGGCTCAAAGCTACCAGTTTAGTGACTGATTTACCCACACACTACACAAACACTTGTAGGTATAGACAAAGAACCACATGCCTCAGGCCTAATTTTCCTCACCTCACTGTTGTCTATGCATGAGAGAGTTTTTAGACATTTTGCATTTAACCTCTACTGATGGCATTTCACATCCAATGAAAGTATCACACATACTGGGGAGGTATGAGAAAAAAGCTGTCTATGTGGCCTTGAGCTGAATTATGAAGGTTTTCCTGTTTTATATTGTCTGTTTTATAACCTGTATTGCTTGTCATCATCTATTTGCCATATAAACAGATTTCATTGAAAAGACATCATGCCCAACATTCTCCTTTTTGCATTTTTGTAATTCATTGATTTTGGGAAATATTTTACATTCAGGCAGGAAAATAAAAGGATGAAAAAATACTATACCTCACTGAACAGCTCCAAAAATGTTACAGCACAGATGTTGTGGGTGGAATTGGAGAGGATTTATATGGCATAAAAATACTGCGCTGTTGGCAAGCTTTTGATGTTACATCTACTTTAGAGACCATTGTGTAGCTCATGAGAACAGCAGTTTGTTTGCGAACAACAAAATTATCAATTATGGTTAGAATGCGAGTTAATACTTAACAGTAAACAAAATCAGCATTTCCACTGGTGTCCAGGACTATTAATGGTGTTGTTATTCAGGAAAAAAGGCCTGTTTTCTCCTATCATTTAAGCATGGTGTCACTTTGAAGAGCACTCTATTTTTCACAGTAAACTACTCACCTATATCTAATAACAACATGAATGAGATAAATCCATACAAAAAATGTGTGCATGAAAACACAGACAGACAGACACACACACACATACACACACACACACACACACACACACCATGTTAAGATACCCCACTGTCTCTGTTTGTATTCCATATCCAGACTGACAGTTCATTGCATACTCTTCTCTCTGGTCTGTTATCTATGTAGTTACACTAATCTTCTTCCCTTAGGATGCTGTTACTGCAGCTGAGTGTGGGCCAGTCAGATTTAGGTGAAGGGTTCACATGCTGACAAAAATAAGTTTGGCCTCAAACAGCAGTGATCATTTGTATAAGGGAAAAGGCCTATGACCAAGGAAGAGAGGGTCTAACCACAATAACTACAGCAATGACAACAAGGTAATACCCTGCACAGGAGCAGAGGTGGAGACAGAGAGAAGAGGAGAGGAGGAGAAAACAGGGGATAAGGAGTGGATAAGAAGACAACGGGTAGTCCTTAAGAACAAAGAATGAAGGGTAGAGAGATTATGGTTGAAAAGAAAGAACTACTGAAGAAATAAAGAGGGGTCTAAAGTGACAGAGAGATAAGGGTGGCTTCAGGACAAGGCAGATTGGCGTCAATATGCTGGATTCTAAGCAAAGCTAACTTGCTAAACAAGCAAGGCAGAGTCTGGTACTCAGTATGAATGTATTTTTCTCTCTTTCAGGTTTTCAATTCTCCCTTTGGGCTTGACTGAACTCTGTTTGGCTTCTTGAAATGGTCTTGGAATAAATCTATTACAGAAAGAGCACTCAGCAGGCTTAAAGCCCTCCTAAGGCAAAACTATACAACAATCATTTACTGTCAATCCAGATCAAATCCACGACGCCTCCATCCTAAGTGCATGAAATCCTTTGGGGATGAATAAAAGGGGCCGACTGTTCGTTCATTGTGCACATTGGTCTGAAGCTGGGGCAACATGCACAAACCAGTCAGATCATAGAAAATCATTACCCTATACGCTACATCACTTGAAGTCAGTGAGCTCTTTGCTTTTCCGTCCTTAATCCTCCCAGTCCCTATTTTCCCATATGCTTCCGTATCCGTTCGATCCGGCACGTCTCACTTTAATTGTGTGCCATCTGACATTCCTTCTCCTTGCTCTTATGAAGCCAGTCAAGAAGCCAGTATGAGGAGCAATTAAGGCTGCTTTTCTGCTGTGCCACAATGGTTAGTGATACACAGACTGTCAACGAGCGGTGAATGCCAAACAGCCTCTGATGAGCCTGATTGGGGTTCTGTGGTCTCTAAGTGGACACCATCAGCAGACAGAGAGGGAGGAAAAGATAGTTAGAGTTATACTGGGCAGCTAATTAGCCTCCCAAGGGGAATGTGAGTTGCTGGGTTAAGAGGTGAAGGAAGGGAAAGGGAGAAAGAATGGAAAATTTAGGGGAATAAGAGAGAGATGGGATTGCGTTTATAGCTACACCAAAGACATCTTAACCTATGTGACATCGGTGCTTTATGATTGGTGAAGGCCAGCTGGACTGGGAGCAAGAGCAGAATCCACACTGAAAGTCTGAATCTAGATAGATTCCTGTCATTCATAGGTCAACTGTTCTGTTCTAATACATAACTCACAGAGGAACACCGAGGTCATTACTTTACACAATAAAAGCTTCTAAATCTGGTGAGTCCTCTCTCAGCAACAATTTTCAAACTGCTATCACACGTTTCAAAGTTTCATTACTGTAAAAGGATACTATATGTCATTACTAAGAAAGCTGTGGTCTTACAGGGATATGTTTTCTCTGGAAGTCCACTTTTCTGATCAGGTAGCTTGGTTTATGGAGAGAAGACTTTGTTATAGGTCTCACAGAAATGTACAAGCACCCTATCGGTCTGCATGGCCAGCAGATCAGAGGGAAAAACAGCAGTACAGATATAGGCTGCATTAAAGGCACATAAGCAGGGATTTATGATATTGTTCACTTTATGCACAACAGCATAACACTGAACAGCAGGGAAAATTGACTTATGGTGAGGCAAGTCATTTGTTTAACAACGGAGATGAAGTCAGCACAACTGAGAATACAGAGGGTACAGATTGACAAAGATGAGACACAGAGAGAGGTGGAGAAAAAGAATGTGTGTTGTGTGTGTGTGTGTGTGTGTGTGTGTGGTGTGAGTGTGTGTGTGTGTGAGAGAGAAAGAGAGAGAGCAAGGCAGAGAGAGGAACAGTGGGGTACGAGCTTAGCTCAGTTAATTCACCACTGCCCCCTAGAGAAGCATGTGTCACAACCCTCCCAAGCTGCCATGGTAACTACAATCCAGCTGACTAATCAGTTCTGCCATCGACCGTATGTACACATGCAAGGCAGACAAGGGAAACTGACAAGACACCACACAGCTCATTGTGCAGTGGCTTTGATCATAGCAGAGCTTCATGCCTGTTAGAGTACTCCTCTCCCTGCACCTTCACCGCTCATTATTCATCCTCTTCCTCACTCATTCCTAACTTTTTCACTCAGTCTCTAACTGAAACTTTTTAAAACCCTACATAAGTTTTGTTTCCTCCTATATAAGAATCACTCTCCCCATAGTCACAAAATGAATAGCTATGTAATAGTAAGAAAACTCCCCAAATAATTCCTTATTCTAATTTCAAATAATTGCATGACACTTATCCATTCATATTGCTCAAGTACAAAGATTTTTTTATAAAGGGATGTAATGCATGTGAAAACATGAAATGAAGGGTTAATGACTAGTATTGAAAAACTAGTATTTCATAATCTGTGAAGAGGGAAAAAAACTGCTTTGGGATATTTCTCCTTTGTGAATCTCTGTAAGTTAAACTACTGTATCATGTTTCTTAATTACAATCCCATCAGCTGCAGGATACTGTAAGATACTGTCAGTTATCACAAGACAGGATACCAGAAAATGAAGACACATCACCAACTGAACTCAACGGCAGCTGGAATGAGTAACAGTTATCTGATTTCAGTAAACAAACAGAAAATGATCCAAACCGCTTTCCACACTCACCCCCAGTTTTCTGCTCCGCATTCGAACATAACCCTGCTTGACGATGTCGTTGAAGTTGGAGGCCATCTCTGTGGAACCTGGGGTCTGCTGGAGCTGATCAAGGTTACCATCCAGGCCTTCTCTTCAGCAGAGCACCAATCCAACCAGTACCACTTTCCTTATCTCACTCCTTCTGTTTTTGATTCTCAGCTAGAAGGTTCCCCTTTTACAAACTTCTTTGTTCACTTTCCCTCTTGACAACCAAGTCGTCACTTCAGTTCCATCACCGCTCTCTTTCTCCTCTCATCCTTTCTGCATGATCCCTGGAAGAGAGTGGGAGAAAAAGAGGGCATTTATTATTTATAAAAGTGTCAGGAGAGAATGGTGGTGGCTTGCAGAGACATGCAACATTATCATAGATTATTCATTGACTTTCCAGACACCCTATTTCAGGGCAAGAGGCCCGGCCACCATATGACATTGCTCATTTAAAATGGTCTCATTTTAAGGTTAGCGGAACTGGGGTGTAAATGCTTCTCCGGTTGGATTTTTATGGAAAACAAGAGTCAGGTCAATGTAAAATAACTTAATTTCAGAAATCTTAGATTGTACCATGCACTACCAGGTGTATCGTTTATTTCATAATTAAAATTCGATCAAATAAATCATACTCAAAATTAAAATGTACTCATAATACAAATGATCTCGCAATTAAGCCTTCATCTGCCGTGCCTGAAGAAATTGTGCGAACAGTCATTCAATGGGGCCAGAACAAGGCGAGTTCAGGAGTGATAAAGAAACGGTTTGCAGTAATATCATTTCCAGACTCACAACCAAACTTTAATGGGTCCTGTCAACTTCATTGTTCGGTGTACTTCATATAATGCATCCTCTTGATAACAGTGTCAGCCTCTTCATTAGTGAAACTGAGATACACCATGGAGAGACGCTCAAATTACATTTTAGAGAGTCTCATTCTCATTTCAAGCTTATAATTCTAAAACTTATACAAAAAAATACACCATCAATGACTTTGAACCGTAAATCTTTTCATCTCCATAGGTATACCCTTATTACAAAGTTGAATTTTAGATTTATTTTTGGCTAGATTTTTAATGGTGTGTGCTTCTCCAACTTTTAATGTTTGAGCACTAAATCATATTGATGTTAGCCACACGCTGTGAATAAGAACTAATTGAGGCACTGGGCCAATTGGTTATAAATGTGTGAAAACAGGTAAAAGAAGACTGAGACATCACACATTGTTTCAGCACCATGGACAGCCAAGGACCCACATCCAACAACAGCATCTTAACAAGCTTCACCAACTCTACCGCTCTCATAGCAGGTGTGCCCACAGTCCACTCAACCAACCTGAGCTGCAATGACTCATCACAGTGCAGTCTTTAGGGGCAAACCGGCCACAAGAGAGGAGAGCATCCACAAGTCAGAGGTCACAGTGTGACTCATATTCCCATCATAACTTCTTTTGACTGTTCTGCTCACAGGGCCCTCAGAACAAGAGATCTCATCTGAAGAAAAGTAAAGAGTGAAATTTGGTACTGTTATCAGGCCACAGTCCTCTCCATGTCCTCAAGTCATCTTTATTCTTGAAATGAAAAAAAAAAAAAAAGAAAGAAAAACATTTGGTTGTTTGGCATTTTCCATTGAGTAAAAGCACTGTTATTACCTTCTCTGAAAATGTTGCGTCTGTCTGATTCGTAAATGTTACTGCGCCTGTGCATGTCCATCTAGTATGATATAGCTCACTGTGTGTTTCTAACCCTCTGGACTTACTGAGAAGGCTAAAAGTTTAAATGCTGACATTGATTTGTTCATGTGATACTAGTTGGCTTCATAGAAACAATTGTGAATGTATGGGCAGATGTTTTAGCTAACAGGAAACCCTAGAAAACTTAAAACTTACTAACAGTACTGTAGCTACACAAAAATCAATGTAAATTTAACTTAGGCAATTCACACATAATTAAACATTACCAATATTGGCACTCTAAAAGACAGACAGACTGGTAAGAACTGCTATAGCCATGAGTGTATGAACGGGTTGCCTTTTTGCTAGCATGTTCACTCCAAAACAAACACCTCCCTCGGTTGTCAGCACGCCGCCCATCAGGCGAAGGCAAAAGACCAGGAGAGGATTTCCATCATCGTGTCCCAGCACGTTGTATAAGCTCAGCAAATTTATCCAGAAAACCTGGCAGCAGAATCCCCAGACTGGAGTGAATCACAGACATTACAATTTAACAAGGAGCTCATTAACCAGAACAGAGTCAGGCTAATCATTTACAGCTCTGTTGCATTTAAAAAGCGGCTCTCTCAAGGGAAAAGGGATGGAACGTATGCATCTAAAAAAGTTCTTCTGCTCCAGACAAACAATGCATTGGGCCACCGAATGTTCCCACAGTTGCTCTCTCATGACAATCATTGAGAAAGAACACTGATTAAAAATTAAAAGTAATGTAATAGTTGCCAAACATTTAATAATTGTATAAATGCGCTTAGAGAGGTTGATTCTGAAGTGATATAGCCTAGTGGTATAATGAGGAAACTTGCAGTACATATGAAGTACATATGAAGTACATATGAAGTACATATGAAGTACGTATGAAACTCTGGGATGACATCTGACCCAGAGCCAACCTAGTCCATATAAAGACAGATGGCTCACTGTATACCACTAAAAGTGCAGGTTAGAGTTAGGGTACTCTTGTGTGAATAGGGCATTATACTTCTTACCAAACACAATTATCAACAGAGCATTTCAGGGAGACAACTGCATATTTCTGCTCTGCTGATTCACTTTCGAAAATGTTTGGTATCCAAAGGCAGATATCTTTCGATCTAAACACGGAACAAACAACAATAACAGAAAATATCCTTTGCTAAAAAGGAGAGATAATCATCTACTTGTTCTGATTTACTTATCCTCATGTTTTTCCTCTATAAATGGTATGTGCTCAAAGCACACATTGTGTGTATGTATGATTACTTTGTAGTGCATCCTCCTATCTGATAGCCATATCTCTCCAACAGGAATTTACTTTACCAGCAAGGGCCTGTATGCCCTTATTTTTGGCACTGGAAACACAAGGCTTGTCTTAGCCTGTGTTTCAGTGTGATTCTCCTTACAGATCGGGCATGGGAAACATTAGTGACTCAGGGATCCAGGTGTGAAGGATGCTCACAAGAAGTTAATGAGAGTACAGAAACCAGAAAATTCTGTGCAGCCCCCAAGTGAACAAGGGACAAAGAGCTTGTTAAAAAGTGGGTGACATACACGTGTAGGGAAAGGATTAAAAGAGAAACAAGCCTTGAACATCTGTTTTGCTTGTTAAGTGCTGGTTTTGACAAAGGCTTAGAGCATGCAGCAGACAGAGCTGTCTCTGTGAAGAAACACATTAATGATAGGTTGCATGAGGACTGGCTTTTCATCATCATCTTATCTTTCCTAAACATCTCACACAGATGAGAAATTCTACCACAAAGGCGGGGGTCCAACACACCATTTGGCGAATTCGATTTGTGTATTATTCATACTATTCTAGAGAATATCTGTATGTCTTGAGGCTATAATTTTATTGTACGAAACCCACATGTGAGGCACTAAACCAAAATCGCGACAGACCTCATCTGTTTCAACACTCCCACTGATTTCCACTCCTTTACTGAAAATCAAGATTCTTGCTCCATATTTTTAGGACAGGCCCACTGGCAGAAGAAGAAACCAAAGAGTGTGTTGTACAAATTGAATCTGTCACACCATTTCTGCATTGCTCTCAAGATAGAGTTGTTGATGTTCCTCTAGGAGAAAGGGAAAGGAAAAGAAAAAAAAAACAGTGAATAGTGTGGGGACATCTGACAAAGACTTAATGGGCAGTTTCAGTTGAATTCAATGAACAATTTCACTCGAATACTCTTGGAGAAGTTGTTAGCATGAAAATGAAAGATCATTTCGGATACTGATCAAAAATAGAATATAGTTAATGTAGTATATATAATTAGTAATTCGTATAATTATATATAGTTAATAATATACATACATATATATATATATATATGTGTGTGTGTGTGTGTGTGTGTGTGTAAACATACATACGTACACACACACACACACACACACACACACACACACACATATATATATATATATATATATATATATATATATATTTGTGTGAGTGTGTGTGCATTAGAGTGAGAGTGGAATATGGTATAACAATGAATAGGGGCAGTTTCTGGGGTCTTTGACATTAGATACTGATGGTCTCTCCAATTACATATTGTATCAAGAAAATTCATTCATTTCACAAAGGGAAGGCTGGGAACCCTCCCCTCTTTTCCTCATACATTATCAGTTAGTATCCCTTAAGACAAGATCGCAATCTGCTTTTTTATGAGACTTCAATAAAAGGCAGTTTTCACATTCCACATTCTAGGGGCACTGCCTGACAGTGATTACCCAGGGTATGTAGTTGCCTGTTGGGCACAAGCCCACCCATCTATGCCTCCCTGGGGCTGGCAGCTGGTTGGCAGACATGGAGCGACAAACAACTGATGTACAAGATGTTAACATTAGGATACGCCAAGAGTTCGAAACATGCAGGAGAAAAGCATGAGTAGGCCGTCAATCCAAGACAAAAAGAGAGAGAGAAAGAGAGAGAGAGAGAGAGAGGGAGCGAGAGAGAGGGAGAGAAAGAGAGAGAGAGAGAGGGAGAGAGAGAGAGAGAGAGAGAGAGAGAGAGAGAGAGAGAGAGAGAGAGAGAGAGAGAGAGAGAGAGAATGGGTATTAAAAAGAAGATGGTCCTGACAGTGTCCTAACTGTGTCTCTGGAGAGAAGAGTCTCCCAGGGTTTTTCTCAGATTAGTGAACTAAAACAGATCTGGGACAACAACCACCCACTGATTATCAAAGTCTCCTTCTCCTTCTAGTTACTGCTCCCCTGGGAACATCAAGAAAGCACATCTGTGAGGACAGGGGAACTAATCTTCCCTCCCCCCTGTTACTCCATTTTCCATTTGGGATTGAAAACAATTTCATTAACAAGAGAACAGAGGTTGTACCTACATAAGATTTGCTTATTGACTCACTCCTTTTGACAACAGAGTCAGTGACACATTTAAGATAACTTTTGCCAGTTGCTATTTTTAGGCTAAGTTGCTATAATAACTCATTTACTGTTTTGTGTGTATCATGAAAAGAATGATTTATCAATTCTCAATGTAAAATTTAAGAACGAGCTTCTTTGCCATCTTTATCAAAGAACCAAAAGCTCAGTTACATTCAACCAAAACCCAAGAGCCACTGGCTCACTGGTCTGGATTAGACAGCTGACCTCCGTGTTAATTAAGTTCAGCAGATAACAGGTCCTTACCCCAATGACCCTGAAGTCTCTCTGAGATTAGTATAATTGATCAGAAAAAAAAAATTGCTTACAATGCTCTGTATGGAGTGGAGCACCACTAGCTCTATGGGAACTGAAGTACACAGAATGTCAGGGCAGCAGTTCAATGCATAATTCAATACATGGACAAACAAACCCCAAAGGGAACTAATGGACTGAGAGAGAGGAACTAAAAAAATGTGCCCACTGATGTGTGTCTGGTTATTAACATGGATTTCATGCATTGATTAGCCATAGATGCACATGCAGGTTCTTTGTGCTGAAATGGTTCAAAGCAGAACAATCAAATACAGATGCCACAAGGGAGAAAACCAGCCAGACCTCTGGATTTGAGGCCCAGAGTTGAAAAACCTTGTATAAGATGTTGGATTAATTATGTGGTGAAAAAAATTAATAGCGCACCTTTTCAATACTTTCTGTTTATAATAAATAAACAAAATGACAAAGTCACAGCAAACTGCTTAAAATGACAAATCAGTCGAACGAGAGAGAACAGACGTTGACTTGATATTTCCCTCGTTCCGTGGAAAGAAAATCACTCGTCCCATCTAATAAATTGCTCATTCAAAATGTAAAGAGCATTTGTCCAGATGACAAGCAGACATAGATAAAGGGTGAGGAAAAGAGAGAAAGAAATGGTTGTTTGGCTGCAGCATTAAGAGATGAGGCAGTGGCATGAAGAAATAAATGGCAGAATTTTATAACAGAGGAGCAAAAAAGAAAAGTTCTTCTTTTCTTTTTTTCATTTGTGAATGAAGCCATTTATTCACTGGTCAAGGACATTTCATGGATTTTTTCCAGACTGGATTTTTTTTTTTTCTGTTGGTTTGGCTCCTTTTTTTGTCTACACAGTCAGCACAGAGAGAATTACCTGGAGCAGGAGCAATGGCCTGAGCACCATATAAAACACACTGACAAAGAGAGGGGAAAAAAAAAATGCTGGTCCAACAATCAAGAAGACAGAAAACCTGAGGAAACTCAGCTGGCTTTGTGATTAGATGAACGAATTTCCTTCTCCCTTGCTGTTGTGATGCAAAAACCCCCAACAACGTATCTGTATTGATGGGGACAGTTTTTGTGTGTGCCTGTGTGTGTCTTCCAAGCTCTAATGGAGGACACTACAGTTGTACTTGTCTCTGCTCAAATCCAATTTCACACTGAATTAAGAGGCTTTGTTGTTGCCAAAATGCCATGAAAAGGGTATAAGGTGTCATGAACCTCTCTCCTTGCATTCCCCCCACTGTACTCTCTCTCTCTCTCTCTCTCTCTCTCTCTTCCTTTCATCCTCCTACTACTCCTGCCATATCATATTGAAATCCTGCTCACAATCCATACATCAAGTTCAGTTGTGAGTCTATATCATCTACGAAAGTCCTGTAACAATCCTGCCTGGAATTACGCATTCTATGAAAAGAGAGCAGAAAAAATGGAGAGAAAAGGATATAAATTGATTAAAACTGTCCATTCGTTTTTCTGCCTTTGGCATTGTATCTACTGAGGCAGAAGACTTTAATAAGTTTTATTCCAAAATGGGGTGCTTGCTGAATCTATGCTATGGGCCACAGAAGCACAACTGATCCACATGAAGTGAAAGGGCATTTATAAAGAATAAAGTGCATAGAAGGGTTACGAGCGTAAAGGTGGAAGCAATCACCACTAATAACAGAAAACGGGGATAAATGAAGGTTCGAGACTGAAGTTATTTGAACACAAGAAAGATTCTTTTTTGTTTGTATTAAACAGGACAGAATATCTAGCTAGAACATACAACTAGCATAATGCCAAGTAAAAGTAAAAATGAGTAAATAGAACAGATAACTCAGCAGGTTCTTCTATTACCCATCCAAATTACATTCAACACAGCTTTTAGATACACAGATAATGTACCCCATCAGTAATGTCAATAATGATAAGAATAACATGAGGAGAGTGGGCACACACATGCGCATGCACGCGCACGCACACACACACACACACACACACACACACCAACCCTATTTTCCACGCAGCAATGTGAGAACCCATTAGGCGACATATCATGTCTGCAAATTTCTGACATACATCAAAAGAAGCTGTAAGAATCACACAAAAACACATTTAAACACACACACGGACACAAACAGACACACACACACACACACACAGTCCTGCTTCAGCTGTCAAGACACTGGTGGAGGCGACACTCTGTCTCCAGTTCTTTCCATCAGATTAAAACAGATAAAACTGTAAAAACAAACCCTCGCACAAACGTCTCATGAAACACCCACACTCACACATGCATGCGTGTGTTGCACACACAGACACAGACACAGACACACACACACACACACACACAACATTTCCAGCATTCAAGTCCAGTGAGAGTTAAAGCTTGAGGTAAGAAAGATAGACAAAAAAAAAAACAGGTCAGAGTAAAATAATAAAAGTGACAACTGAAAGCAGCAGTCTGCAGGGGCAGAACAATAATAGCAAAATTGATGAATTACAAAACAAATAAAGAACATTAGGCATGAAACAGTGCCTGACTCAACCATCAAAAGAAGGTAGCATCAATTAGTTGTCTAGATTTGAATAGGATGCAAACACAAAAGCTGATGTCGCAACAATGGTTAATGATGTTAATGATTTGAGGGTTAACTGAGTCTACACATTAAAAGTGAGAAAAGTGACCGATTTTCCTTTTTTACTGGGTGATAAAGCACCCGCTGTTCTGACAATGTTTCAAAAAGATTTAATGAACTTCACATATGAAAAGGCTAACTCAACCTTTAACATGAATAACCGCTCATTTTTTAACCCATCAGTTTTTGAGTAATTTGCTGTTGAGTAGAATTATCAAACATGTTCTTAAAATAGGCTTAAGATTATTGTTAAAAATGCCACCACACAAAAAGATTCAGAAATTTAGCAAAAGCCACAAAAGACAACACGGTTGTTTGTCACAAGATCTAAATACAAAAACAAATTTTCCCCTCGATTTCATTACATCTCCATTCTTTAGCTTTTGTGTTTTACAGACATTGTAGCTCAATTTTTGGGAGAGAGAGAAAGAAAGAAATAGACAAAGATATATATATATATATATAGAGAGAGAGAGAGAGAGAGAGAGAGAGAGCGAGAGAGAGAGAGAGAGAGAGACAGAAAGGTATGAGAGGGAATACAAATGCTAATTTCAGAGTGAGGGATAGATTGAGGTAAACTGGTATAAGCTGCAATGTCAGAAAATCATCAAAGCCTCAGTGTGAAGCTATCCTGCTACCTTCTGCTAATGTCTAATAAATTCATTCAAGTAACTGACATGACATGGATTTTCTGTGTAAAAATACATTATTTTGCTGAAATGTCATTAAATAAACAACGAGTTTCCACTTACTTCAAAATGTGCTAGAGAAATCAGTATCTCAAAATGTCAAATTGTATCAGGGTCAGAAATGATAACTTCAAATTCTTAAAGAATGTATTTTTGACATAACAGTTACTGACATTCATGTTGTCATTTCTGTTGGTTATACTACGTGGCAATGAATCAGAAACCGTGTTTAAAAAAATCATTACTGCTATTTTAAAAGCTATGAAATCAACATGAATTCACATTGCTAAAAACGTCCTCCAAAAATTCTTTCAAAATCCTTTTAGCTTGGTATTTTTGACACATGTGGTACCCTTGAGCAGTGTGATGGACAGAGCAAGCAGAATATAGCATAAATGTGTATTCTTGCTTGGGAAGGTTTCTAGGGACTCTAAGTTATTAGTTTTGCACACTTTTTAATTGCTGCAGTGCAATGAGGAATTCTAACAAAGCAGTGGGCAGCCTCTTACTCCCACAGTCTCCCTAACAACACTCCAGTGAATAAACATCAGTCAAACTGCTGCAAGCCAATGTGTATGTGCGTGTTCATGTGTGTGTGTCTGTGTGTGTGTGTGTGTGTGTGTGAGAGAGAGAGAGAGAGAGAGACAGAGACAGAGATAGAATGTTAAGGTTGAGTTATTTGAAGTACATGGTGCACAAATTGGACCTTGGTTTTCAATTCAGCCTATTATTTTTCTTGTACATCACTGATCTTTCACTGCTCCATACTCTCCTTCTCTGTTCTGTTTGACCATTTTTCATAAAAATCACCTTGCACAGATGACACATGAAAAAATCAAACACACACACACACACACACACACACGCACAAACCCAATAAAGAACTACAGGCACTTTGTGTGTATGTGACTACATGTGCAAATGTGTGAGGTGAAAGAAAGAGAGAGAGAGAGAGAGAAAAAAAGAGAGAGCGAGAGAGAGAGAGAGAGAGAGAGCAAGAGAATGGGAGCAAGGAGAGACCAAGCGGAGGAAATGTAATAAGGGCAGATTAGCATCTGAACACTAGATTCTAATCAGTAAACACGTGCCTCAACACATTCCAACATCTGCAGCCCTCAAATCCAAACATGAACACACACACACACACACTCACACATAACAGAACAGTGTACATTAACACGTACCATTCTGTACTATACTGCTCTCAGCACAACTTCACAAACTATATTAGCTGATGTGATTTGTATTTCATATAAAAAAATCTAAAAGAATAAATTTAATATAACATTAATTAATATAATATTCACTTTATATTTCGTATTTGTACTACTGATTTAGGGAGAGAGAAAGAGTGAGGGCGTGAGAGAGAGAGAGAGAGAGAGAGAGAGAGGGGGAGAGAGAGAGAGAGAGAGAGAGAGAGACAGAGAGTATAAAAACAAAAACCTGCATGGTATAAATCTCTGGCATTGTTGTCACACAAAGGACGCAGTTGGCTATGGGAGGAAAAACAGTTGGCTGTTAGTGATGTCTGTCTCCTGTGGAGACAGGGAAGTCTGTCTGGAGTCTGTCTCTCTCTTTTTCTCCTTTCAACACTTGTTCTAAGCTAGGGAACTAGATTCAGACAAGACAAGAGCTATTTCATAAAACAAAGCAAAAGGCAGTTGAGACACTGGTTTAGGAGAGATGGAGAACCGATTTTACTTTTACTGTAGGCAGATACTCATAATGCTCTGCTGTAAGCCCAACATTTCCATCCTTAAGTTCTTTTTGGAAACCTTGTGGAATCTGTGATTCCATAAAAGGAACAGCTCAACTGAGTAATCAGGGATTTAGTGAGGAAGACTTTACAAGTCAAGGTAGGTGTCAGGAAAGACATCATGTCAGAGTTTGTGAGCAATCAGCTTTGAAGATTCTCTCACATGAGAGAGGAATGTGACAGTTGCTCACTTCTGACCACAGTTGTGCAGACAAGGTCTGAATGGATCGATATATACAGAGAGAGAAGAGAGAGAGAGAGAGAGAGAGAGAGAGAGAGAGAGAGAGAGAGAGAGAAAGAGAGAGAGAGAGAGAGAGAGAGAGAGAGAGTGGGCAGTATGGAAGCACTCTAATGCTTGTTACTAACTATGTGGGAGTGACCTCTCAGTTAACATTTCATTAACTCATGAAAACTAATTATCTGTTTTCAGTACCATTTCAACTTTCTTATGTTCTGAAAATCACACAGCAAGTCATTTTACTTTTTAAATCTGTATTAAAATGCATTGGAGTCATGTGCAAGAACAGCATGGTTCCTGTGGGCAGATAAAGTTAATAATAAAATAAACAAGTTGGCATCAGTTTGCATATGTATGGTACAATGTTGATATATTTTTGACTGCAGATAATTTGCAAGAATATTTATATGCTTTTTCTGTTCCCTGTGGTCACACTTTGGAAAAGAGATACAAATAAATGTATGAAGTCTTACCAAACCAGACAACATTAAAGCGTTAGTATATGAGCTAGCGGGAATTCACAACGTTGACTTAGAACACACACACACACACACACACACACACTGAGGTTGACAAAGTCTAATCTTTATCAGTATGATAAATTATGTATGTCTTCAGCAAAGGTTTTAAAATGCTCTGTCCGTGACAAGGCTTGGAGTGAAGGCAAAAACAGAATACAACTCCCCATGTTATGTGTTCTGAAGCTTTGGAAAAAGTATTTGAAAATCATGGGTCAATGGTGCTGAATTTGAGATGACTGGACAGGAATTTAGTACTTTTATTTTCCCACTATACTGTCTAAAATGATTACCTCTGAACTCTGAATTTTAAGTTGATAAAGAGTATACTAAGTTTGCTTTGCTTGAACTAGGTAATATAATTTTTTTTTTCTTTTGGACGCAAGCCTCAAACTGCCTCAACAAAGCTTTAAGTGTGCATACTCCTGCTGTGAACGGAAGTAATGGTTGACTCATTTACTTAAGCACATGTTTTATGTGGTTCTTCAGTCAGCCAGTGAAACATAGAGAAAGACTCAACTTACTGGCAAGGATGCTTTCGACACAATATATACTGAGAGCTATATAGAGAAAAACAGATAATCAGTATGGAAATAAACCAGGTTCAAAGCTATTAATATCCCTTGGAGTGCAGTCAAGCTGTTTCTTCATTAAGAGGAGTAGAATACATGGTACCACCTGGACTCCACTCAGAACAGACCAGCTCTCCACACTGTCTGGGGAAGATGAAAAGTGCCAGGATAAGCTGCAATGGGACCATGATGACTTTATGAGAGGGCTATATATGTTCTATTGCTGAGAGCGGAGGTCAGGCATATGGTTTACAATGTTACAGTAACTCTAAATGCTTTCATTCACTTCATTCATTAATAATATAACTGTAATTAATGGTACAATTTCTGTGGATCCCATGTGCTCTGATGAGGAAAAAAGAGTTATATTCTCTCACTGCCTTAGTGAGACTGATAGCTGGCAAAATATTGCTATAGTTCTCAACATGTGCTGTCATCAACTCAGCCTGGGTAACACTAAGCATGTATTAATCTGTATTCTATCTGTAAGCCTTAACACTCAAAAAGCAAGTGAAGAGTAAATACTCACGCCCACAATCTCTACCTCACCTTCACATTTACCAGAGGAATGTCCCTGTAGATGCATTGAAATAGAGAGAATTTTGGCATGGTTCCACAACTATGTCTGAAGGATTTATTCCCAACACTTAGTTTAAATCCAAAGATACCAAAGAAAAAATACAGTTTTGTAGGCTGTGTGTGTAACAGAGTTTTTGAATGCAAACATACTGATCAAGTTTGGTTTTGATAGAGCTTGTGTCTTATCTAACAACAGTCTTAATACCCTCACAGTAATCCCTGGCATGTCTACAGCACAGGAAGTGTGGACATAAACAGGAAATTCTGTTCAGTTCTCTGTTATATGAATTCACTTATCTGCTGCTTGGGAGATCCACATAGGCTAAAAAAGTGTTAGATATAGACTGAAGTTTAAGAGAAACGCATGTGTAGATAAGGCTTATGAACGTTACAGTGGTTACTCCACTAAGTCAATCACTCTGAAAAAATAATCTTTCTTTTCTGAGTGTACAGAGGACAATAAAACACAGACACACACACACACATATATATATATATGAGAGAGAGAGAGAGAGAGAGAGAGAGAGAGAGAGAGAGAGAGAGAGAATTATAGGTACTTTGTATGAGTGGGAGACAGAAATGAAAGAAAGAGACATAGACAGATAGATAGATAGATAGATAGATAGATAGATAGATAGATAGATAGATAGATAGATAGATAGATAGATAGATAGATAGATATTTTCTGACTTACAGCCCTACAATTGCTTTTGTTGTGGTTATTATTATTGTTACTTTGGCACTAGTCTGAAACAAAAACAAATTAAACCCAGTGAGAGAGGAAGAGAGAGACAAAGAGGCAGACTGAGAGGCGAAGAGAGGTCTGGATATGCTCACCCAGGCAGGTTTGCTCAGTCTTGTGGCGCAAGCTGGACGCCACACCAGCAGGCCACTCTGTAATTTACAGAGGTGGAATGCAGTAGGCAGCCACGGGTGCTAATTACAGGCTGTTCATCTCTCTCTCTCTCTCTCTCTCTCTCGCTCTCTCTCTCTTCCTCCCTCTGTATGAGGCTAAGCTAGCCAACCAGAACCAGCCTACTCCCATCCTTCCCTGCCCTTAGCTCCAACAGACAGAACTCTAGGTGCCACACATACACACACACACACACACACACAAACATCTACGTGATATATTTTCTACACATGAACACAAAACTGAGAAGCAAAATGTCTTCACACTGGACTATATATTTGCAGTAGCCAATATTATGTCATAGGAGGAACAAGGATGAAACATGTTCAGAATCCCTTTTTATAGTGTTACATAAGTAACTATGTAAATACCCTTTACACAGCAGTCAGTTTAATCAGACTTCCTCTTTCTTCCTCAGTTTATCTACCCGAATTTACTACCTGAGCTGTCAGTCTGTATTTAGGTCAAATGAAGCATATCATGCACTTTCCACTTTGCACTACTTGATAGATCAAAGTTTTCCCCTCACATAAAGAGCAAAAACAACATTCTCTTACTCCCTAACATCACGACAATGGATGACTAAATATACAAAGATGTTTTTACTGGATGATGGCAGCAGTGCAGTACAAGTAACCAAACCGTTTACTAAAGTGCACAAACCCGTTCTGAAATGATAAAGAGAGAGACTGACACAGGAGAAAGAAAGTGAGAAAGAAAAAAGTGGAGTTTAAAGTTACTTAAAGAAAGGAACAGAAAAAAATACAAACACTGAGATTCAATGATCCTTGGCTCATTCCATCACACCATTTAAACAGATAAGTAGGTTTGTTTGATATAGCATTTAACATAGATATCATAACTAAGTACAGCTGCTTTCTCTCTCCAGCACACACACATGCGCACACACACACACAAACAAAAATCAGTGATGGTCATGTTACTTAGCGTTAATGTGCAATGTCTGCTAATCACACTATTCCTACATGATGTCATCATCTGTATCCGAAAACAATCACTCTGCTGTTGTGCAACATGGCCCCCAAAACTATCTAGGGAGCAACTCTGCTTCTCACTGACAGTGGTACAACCTTGACGTAACCCTCACTAAAACCCCCATAAACACCTTTGTGGATTTCTTAGCATGCTTTTATGCATCCAGATGCTCTGCAGTTGCCAAATCTGGTCCAAAAATCGGCGCGTGCAAACGAATCATAAATTTTACGCACGACTGAACTTCTGTATTGCACACTCCGCTGCGTATTTACAACATTTTAAATGGAAGTTGTGGATCCGGTTTAAGACATCATAGTAAGCTTACGAATTTGTTGAACACTCTTGACCCTATTAAAGCGCGACAATAA
This sequence comes from Chanos chanos, assembly GCF_902362185.1. Classification (NCBI taxonomy): domain Eukaryota; kingdom Metazoa; phylum Chordata; class Actinopteri; order Gonorynchiformes; family Chanidae; genus Chanos; species Chanos chanos. Next base: position 18,066,014 of record NC_044496.1, read on the forward strand.
AAAAAGGCAAGTTTTTCCCCAGTTAAATAGTCTAACTGATTAAGATACAGAGTGAAAATGCAAACGTACCCAGTCTGTTTAAAGTTTTGATGACAGAAGCTGAAGGTGTTAACACTCAGTTTCGTTTAGGTTCAGAGTAACATTAGGAAGCACGAAGTACCCAGTCACAGATTCAGTGACCTCTTAACTCGAACCGGGGTCCAATTTAATCGCCAGCCAGATGAGGAGTTAGGCTTTCCTGACCCGCAAGACTAACAGCCCAGTGATTCCAGTTCCGGGGAAATGTGCAAAACGTGTCCGAGCCGGACGGTGTTGGGTACACGGTGCAGACATCAAGCCTTCTCCTATGTAATGCGGTAAGTTTTTTTTCAATCTTGGACCATATGATAATCGATTGGTCACACCTCGGATGATGGTAGCAGCTAGTAACCTCCAATACAAAGGAAATCCAACCAGAGAGTATCATAAGGCTTGAACAGATTCAATTGTCTGGAATCCTACTGGAGCGATACCAAGCCATGGTTCCACGAGAAATTCCGTTGTTCAGTGTTCGATCTATGACTGTTCCTGAGTCTCCCCTGCGCGTTCAGCTGGGTTGAGACCCGGAGTCTTAACCGGTCTTTAGAAACAGAATGCACAGTGTTCGTTAAACCATTCAGTGAGCATCTGTTCCTTGAGGATGTCGAAACTGTCATCCTGGAAAAGACCGCTTCCATCAGGACAGAAACGCTTCTCCATGAGGTGGAGGTGGTCAGTTAGAACAGCACCTCAAACCGAGTCAACCAGCCAATATGCGTACGAGAAAGTTGGTGGATAGAACTCAGGCAATTGTCTGTTGAGCAGTGGAAAAAATCACGTTGCGAAGTGAGTATTCTTCAACGGGCTACTTCGTTGTGCTTTTTCGTGTTTTGTGGCAGCTCACCGGCGTGTCAAATATTGATGTAGGCTACAGTGATTTATACATAAACTTTTTCAAAATATCAAATAATACCATAATGTGAAATATGTCAAATATGATTTAAAGCGAGTAAAAGACTTGTTTCATCTTAAGGTCAATAAGTGAGATTTAATTAGATATAAAAAGCCTATATTATGATGATTAAAGGTTAATGTAATAGGGTATACTCTTTCCCCCAGTTGTTTATCATAGTATTTTTGGTGTTTCGGAGCGCTTAATCTGCTCATGTCAGTGAATTAGGCCTACTTAGGACAAGATTTTTTTTTAACTGTATTTTATGCAGTTACCTTGAACATTATCCTTGGACATACCATCACTGTGGACAGTCAAATCGGGCTTTTTCTGTCACTGACACAATAGGCTATACACAGTATCACGCCCTTAACAGTATCTTCTACTGCCTACCACTAATCTACTAACTAACCTTATCCTTCTACCACCAACACTTAGCTTCTCACACAAATCTCGCAATATATTACACGGACAATTACTTTAATTTCTAAAACTTTAGCGTGTAACTTTCGATGCTCTTTATATTTTTTTGTTTTTCTTAGTCAAAAGGTTCCCACGTCTGGCTCTTGGGTCGATAGTTTGCTATGCTGTTTCATCTCAAATAAATGTACGGACATCACGACTGAGGAGTGTGCACTTTCGAGCTCAACTGATCTTAGCTGATGATGTCTTTTCCTCACACCGGCTTTGCCACAGTTTCTGAGGAAACAGCAAGTTGAGCAGTCATCGTCGCTGATGTCAACTTCTGCCAAACATGCGCCAAATCACGCATGTTTCAAAGTGACTGTCATCCTTTCGTCTTATCGTGGTGCCCTGTCGTTCATTTTTTATATGACCCCAAGAAAGACTGAACGTCTGCTACTTAATTAACCCAGAAAGGTTGTCTGTGTGAAAGCACAGTTAAGAAAGGGGAAAAAATAGGCATCACGTTTGTGGGCTTTCCAGGTTTTTTTTTCTCGAGTGGCCGTGAACACCCCTGGCCACCCTTTAGATCCGCCACAGGAAGTAAATGAGCGCCCATTTCTGTGGAATTATCAGCGTGTCCATAAGCACTTTAACCTATCTACGTTAATGTGTTGTCATACAGAGCTCTGAGCTCTTTACAGTTCAGCTGCACATCAAGATCTTTCTTTGCATGTTTTTGCTGCCGCGGAGACGGTTCAAATTAATTGATTATATGCACTAAAGCTGCTATGGCCGGAGAGATGAGAGCAAGCTTGGTTTCATTAACTGAAGTGAGACGCGGTCGCTCATTTGCGGGTGTAAAAACACAAAAGAAACCTCTCGTTTTAATTGCCTGGGAAACAACGCTTGATACTGTTCTCCATATTTTGTCCTAGATGCTCTAAAAGAAGGGTGGTGGGTGCTTGCTCAATTACGACTCTGTGATATGAACTTGACAAAGGGACTGCAGCGGTCTTTGTTTTCTTTATGTATTTAGGTGGATTAGGCTGTCTGATGACAGCGGCGTTTAGGACCATTTGTCTTTGCAATGTCTGTCCATCGTATGGAATGTAGAGGGGCAAATTTCAGAGGAGAGAACATTACAAGAGCGAAAACAAAGCAAAATTAATCCATAATCGTATATTTTTATGTTCAAATGGGAAGAGGCATCAGTCTAATTTTAGGGCACAACAACCAAAACAAATAAAACATAAGGAACTGGGCTATAATAAAACGAGGACAGTATTGTATCAGCTGCCACCTGTCAAATTAGGATAGACAATTGTTAACCCATAGAACACGTAAGCCCAGAGGCTATAAAATAAAAACATGTTCTCTAATATATTTGCTGGAACAACCAGTATTCAACTGCGTTACATCCCAAATGTAATAACAGTTTCGCGAACAAACACAGGCATACACACACACACAAGCACGCACGCACGCACGCACATTGAACTGAATTATCTGCGTACGAAGTTCATGATGAGGAGCAAATGAAAAAATGCAATAGAGAAAAAAACGTTTGGAAGTTTGTAGATACCCCACAGAAGGTGTTCTGCCACATTACTGAATTCTGTTTCATCAGCAGGCTACGTAAGCAGAACTGTTATTAATGACCATACAGCAACTTATTATTAATCTATACCTCGCGTACGACGTACAAAGAGTGCAAAACGTCCATAAACGGACAGCAAAGAATTTGCGGTAATGTATATTTTTAAACCTGTATAGAATTTATGTACCTGGATGATGCCGTGCAGTTGAAGGTGTGGCGGATTAAGCGCTTCTGAATAACGATGCCGAGCCTCTTTTACAAAAGACTGTTTTCAAATATAATGCTCTGGTTGTGACCTTAAGGCGAGAGAGAGTCAAGCCAATGTTGTCGAAAAATCTTGAATGCAGGAAGCAAGCCTGTTGACAATAATCCTTGAAATACCTGGGCGGAGTATGTACGTACTTTTCGTATGTTCTATTGGGTTTCCGAGAAACCACAGGGCGACGATGCGTGTTAAACTGCAAGTTGACAGTGTGGAGTCGCTCGTCTGGTCCTGCTCAGATGTATACACGGCAATCACCACACTGAACAGCAATCAACTAAACCAGACACGTCTCAGCGATCCACCCTGTACCGTACAATGTAGACAAATTGCTACCACGGAAATTTCTTCACTCTTCCTCTTCTTCCCCCCGACAGTTAAAGGTCTTTTTTATCTGTTAGTACACAGATGATAAAGGGAGTATTTGGCAAAAATAATCTTAAATCTATATCTTATTCTAGTCGAATAGAAATTACATTCAAGCGGGCTACGCTATTGTATTCTAATAACATTTCGCTCTTATTGCTTGAAGTTGAAAATAGTATCTGGACAGATAGACCATTTTATAATGTAAGGACTTTCAACAACTCTCTCTCTCTCTCTCTCTCTCTCTCTCTCTCTCTCTCTCTCTCTCTCTCTCTCTCTCTCTCTTTAACTGTCCAGCCCTCCTACTTGTGAATAGCTGTCGCAGGCTTTCAGTACCTGGAGAGAAACTTCTGTATAGGTTAGTGAGGCCTGAGACAGTAGGCTACTATTTTAGTTATTTAGTGCTAGTCACTTACTATCTGCCCACACGTTGTCAGTTTTAGAGTCTGCGACTTGCCTTTTTCAGCTAAAGTTTCAAAGCATTTTATTTTTTTTAAGAGCATGTTTGGAGAGTATTTCAAAAGTACAGGATGGCGACACAATCCTGAAAGCTCAGAGCAGAGACTTGAGATAGTTGAGCATGCAACCCATGATCCCGCAAGGCATGAGTGAGGTTACAGGTCAATGGAGGAAACATTCAGCCCAGTTTACAACTGCTGATGTGAGAGGTTTTTTTTCTTTAGCAAAGCCCCACTGGTGCAAGCAAAGGTACATCCTCTTCATCAGTCACAATGAAGAGGATCCTTGTTCTGAAGAAATTGGCAACAGAGAGGAAATGCAAAATGCTGTCAAAACACCGAGACATTTCAGTGGAGTACATTCAAAATCACATCCTGACCTTATCAGGTACAGTCATTTCCACTGTCACCTCTGTGAAACGTTAAAAACACAGTATTGAAGGATGTGTACTTCATAAAGTTGTGCTGGTGTTGAGAAAATGCCCTCTCTTACCTACCTGAGTCTTAACATTGAGGACAGAAAAACAGTATTTGAAGCAATAAAGTCAAATAGACCCCTACCAAAAAGGAGGTGAGGTGCTGTGGCTGAACACCCTAATGGATTTATTTATGTCCATTCATAAGATGTGGAGTCCGAAAACATCACAAAATACCACCTAACATTACCATCAGTCTTTGTGAGATTTCGTTTACAGTTAGTTTTGTAATGACTATTGTACCCTTATAAGTAACATTTTAAAACTCAAATGAAAAAAACAAAGATAGGTATTTCTGGGTACGGTTAATGTGAATATTATCCCTCATAGTAATGGTATGCTCTTTAGCAATGTAATGTTTATACTTGCAGGAACGGTGCGCTTTCAGATTGTATATTGCTTTGCATCGGTCCTTTTTGATGGGTGTTCATCTGAATATGTTATGGTGCTGCCTCATTGATTATTTTGATCAATGCCTTGAATAGGGTCACTCATATAGTATTCTGTAAGTGATTACCAGAGAGTTAATGTGCAAAGGGGTGAATGGCCTGAAGAGGCAGTGTGTGTATGTGATGATGATGATGATGATGATGATAATGGGGCAGATATAGAGGATGGGAACGTGAAGAAAGGAATCTGTCCATGTGAAAGAGTGGTGTCACAGTAAATGTCTGTGAGAAGTCTGATAGAGTAATGCATTGTAGTAAAGGAGACAGACAACAGGACATATTGTGTCAGACAGGCATGGGCATGATTCAATATACACACCCAGGGTGTAGAACCAGGGTCTAGAACCACCCTCTTATCCCGGGGCTAATGAGCCCAACTGACCAGAATCACCAGACCAGGGCATAGTCAATCACTCAGCGGACCAGAATGCTTTAAAAGAGACTCAATTGCACTCACAGAGAAGTGTGAAGGTTCAGATCCTATAAAATGAACAGATCTTTTGATTTCCTCTTATTCCTTTACATTTTTTTGATTACCCTTGTAGAGACTTGTCACCCTTGATGGTGTCAGATTGAGATGAACTGATTTGTCACTCACTATATCAATATATGGGTACTTACCTTGGAGTTTTTAGGCTGTTATGTAACTCAGGCTAATTGCTGAGTTCTGCTGGCTTCCGCTGTTTGTCTCTGTAGGGAGGAAATCATTGTAGTTCACAGTTAAATTGATGGTTTGGGCCCACTCAGGCTTTCATCTATGGAAGCTAACAGACAACGTGATATAGAGAATGTAATTCTGCTTACGATTCTGAATCCTGGGTTCTGTTGCACACTGTGGAGAGAGAGTAGTGTCTGTACAGGAGCACACTGCAGGAGCACATGTTGCGTGTCTCATTTTAACACAAAGCATTCTCATTCTGTTCATGTTTTACCCTCTCTTGGTATTTTTTCTTTCATTTCTTCTTATACTCTCCTACACACACACACACACACACACACACCTCTTTCTCTCTCTCTCTCTCTCTCTCTCTCTCTCTCTCTCTCTCTCTGTCTGTCTGCCTGTCTGTCTTTCTGTCTCTCTCTCTCTCTCTCTCTCTCTCTCTCTCTCTCTCAGACTTAATTGAATGCAGAGAACAAACACTTTGGAGACACAGCAGCAGTCTGAAAGCATCCAGTAAGAGACTTTTCATAAATGAGCGTAATCAGGGCCATATGGCAGGTTCTGAGAGTGTGAGCGGCCTGTCTGGGAAAAATACTGCCGCCTTCTCCCCATTCACATGCCACTGCATTATTAAGCTCTGCGTACCCCACCTTCATCCACTCTTTACCCCCCCATCCCACTACCCACATTCCTACCCCTACGTTTAACTTCAGTTTTCCTGTTCTGAAGTTTATGATTTAAACGTGCATATCACTACAACCTAAAATCAGGGGGAAACTTCAGCATCAAAGAGAAAAAAAAACATGGTTATTTCTCTCTGAAAATATTTTCTTGAGGCTAAATTAAAAAATGAATAATTTTTTTATCCTTCCTGTGAGATTATTTGTGAAAACATCCTAATACCCAAGAATCAAACATGTTTTTGCAATATAGGAACTGCAAAATTTGTGGCAAATAGACAATAATCAACAGTAATGGAAGACAAGAGTTTATTACATTCAAGGTCATTACAACTATTCACAGAGCCATAAATCTTTTTTTTTTTTTTTTGCAAAATCCTGTTACAGCTCTCTCTCTCACAACTTCTCAAATCTCTCCATTCAATACCACCAACAAATGTACTGTCTTTCTTTCTTTCTGATATTTCCAATTATGCTATTATCAGAATTCACAAATCACACCTCTTGCTATAATCAAATCCCAACTTTTGGACTCCAGTTCTTTTCTCCCCATTTTTTATTAAAGTTTTTTCCACAGCCATTGTTCTAGTGTCCTTGTTCTCACCTCATTACGGTGATTTTGTCATTTTACAGTTAGGGGCCCAAGTCCAATGTTTTCTCAAACAATTCAACCGACACGGTTTTACTGTTCTCTTTCTTAGGCCTTACACTACCAAGAAGAAAATAATACTGAAATGCGTGCTCACAAAATTGAAATAATAACAATCACAAACCAAAAAGCAATTTGTGACCTCATTAAAACCACCATTCCATTAGAAAGGCAATTTTCGCATAGAATTTTCTATTTAATCTCCTGTCATGAACTAAAGCACCCATTCAACTCAGGGTTCTGTAACAACTGCAAGAGACCTTCATTACAGTTTTCCATAGTGGATGTCTCTTTCACTCTGATGCAGAGGTCCTGTGTTTCGCAGACGCATCATCATTAGCGGTGTAGTTCTCCATTGCTCTGCATTGCATACGTTAAGGCCATACTGATGAATTAAAACATTTGAAAGCGTTTCTGAGAACATGCTGCTCTGAAATAGTGTCAGATACAAAGAGGGACTTTTGATATTATGTTTTCAACATCTCTCCAACTTGTGCTGCTTCTTCAATGTCTATCTTTACACATTACTTTTCTCACCTCTCTCTCATGAACTCCACTATTTTCCACCATCCTTCTTCATGCTGTTCACCACTCAATTCTCTCCCAGGCCTCTCCTCCTACTTTGGCACTACATCTTCTCTTATAATTTGAGTCCCACAATACATACCTGCCATGTTCCAGAAAAATAACCCAAGAAAATCAAATACGAGCATTCATGGTTTTATCAGGATTGGTCAAGTGTGCTAGAATGCCCTTTTAAAGGATTGCATGCGTAGATTGCAGTAAAAAGGTGTGGATTCTTAACGTCCTAAGCAGGAGTTGATGTTGAATTCAAATTGTAAGACATACAAATTGACTCTGGAGTCATGAGTGAATTTGTGAGTCTGACAATTTGGCGTCTGGTTTAGAGTGTTGTTTTTTTTCCTGTTTGTGTCTTTCTCAATTTCTCTGAAATTTTCAGTCTGTGTTTCAGTTTTTCCCCACAAATGTTTATAGTCCCTCTTAATGTTTTTTTTTCTGTTATGTGTGAAATTAGTTGATAAGTCATTGTGCATATTATGTTGTTGGTTCAGATTTGAGAGAGCGTCATCTTAATTAAATAGAGTTGGATTAGAGTTGAGAATTTAGGAGATGAACATTGTTAATGATATCTGATTTGTTAGTGAATGTTGATTACTTGCCAGTGTACAAAGACAAGCTGTCTATGGACAGTCCAGTTTGATAGCTATTTTGTTTTCTGAGGCCCAGATCTCTGATGAGTGGATAGTTCGTCATCCTTGTAAACAGAGTGAATGATGCACAGAGACTGCAGATGTCTAATTTCATAGATTAATTTATTGTTGCTCCATTTGAGATAAAGAATTCCAAGTCTGAAAGTGAGAAATTGGTCCATTAGTAGTGTATTTTGAGATTAGTTAGTGAATGAAGGTCTTTAGGTGTTTGAGCACATGGTGCATGATTAGTGGTAATTAATGAAGGCTTTGACTAATAGGTTGAGGAGCTCGGTGACTCTGTGTGACAGTATGAGTTTTTGTCTAGGCAAGGTTTTTTAAATGCGTGTGCTGAGGGAGAGCTCCGCAGTGCCAGAGAGGCAGTGACCTATGAGAGTAGTATAAATGAATCATAAATAGGAGACAGATAAACAAATAAACAGACTGCATACCCACTCAAGCAAGAAAACAGACGAGACAGCTTCTTGCTAGACAGAGACAGACAGACACACACACACACACACACACACACACACACACACCCATTATCTCTCCCTTTACTAGATAATCAATCACATCTCTATCAGTATAGGAAGGAGTGTAGTGCCGTTTTACTTGAATAAGATTGTGTGTGTTTATAAATTGCATGTAAGAAAGCATACATGCACATAAGCACAGACACACACAAACACACTCATGCACGCATGCACACACACACACACGCGCGCGCGCGCACACACACACACACACAAACACACTCATGCACGCATGCACACACACACACACACACATGCGCGTGCACGCGCACATGCACATACACACACACACACACACACACACACACACACACACAAACACACATACAAACATATTTTATTCGAAATTGTTGTTCTGTGTGAAGGAGGGAAGAATAGATTGGATCAGTTGTGAGGAAAAATCTCCTGCTGTTTGTTAAATTAGGTGGGAATTCTTTGCTCATTTTCTGCCAGATGGTTAATGTTGCCACTGTAGTTGGCATGCAACTCATGAATGAAGAGATGATGAACCCCTGATAGCCAAGAACACATTAACACAGACACGTATGTGATTATATACCCTACACCTAAAATACATGCAATGATGTTTAGGATAGTATGCATGTAATGTTGTCTGTGTTTTCTTAGATGCAAGACTATTATAGATGGTCTTGTATCAGCAGCAAGCATCCTTCCCTCTGTACACACATAACAGCATTTATTATCTGTGGGGCATGATGGATGAGAGTAGTGAGGGAGAGCAACTCCTGCAGCTTTATGAATTAAAGTCTTTTTGGCTGCCATGCAGGAGCACAAAGCTGGCAGTGAATCTGTCTCACACACACCCTTCCTTTCTGATGGCCTTACATGCACATTCACCCAAAGATCAGAATCAATCTCTCCTTGGTACTGAGACTTCGAAATCACATGTGCAAATAAGCACATCATCATTTATTTTGATTTTTTTTAAGGGATATGGGTCTGAAACAGAAGGATAGATTAGGAGAGAAAGAGACAGAGAGAGAGAGAGAGAGAGAGAGAGAGAGAAATAGATCATTTGTCATGTAATTAGTTCCATTCACAGTCATTCATGGTCAGAGGGACATGGGGTTGCTAACGGACCTTTGGTCCTTCCCTTCCAGTAACAGAAACCAGTCCTTCTGCTCATCATCACTGCTTTGTCACTCCTCTAGTGTCACACTGCCACAACCACATAGTATAGATATTTCCAGCTAAAAAGGTTTCAACCACTGGTTCCTTCCTGGCAGCTTCTTACATACCTTTGTTGCTTTCTATTAATGTTATTCAAGCCAACGTTTCCCTATATCACTGCTACATGAGCCCAGAAAAGACATCAGCTTGTCATCTGGTCTTCTCTCTCTTCCCCTTTCCCCACTCTGCATCTGACTGTGATTGGCAGGTGGCTGTGTGGCTCTGAGTGTGAGGTTCTGTCAGGCTGAACAGTGTCTATGTGTGGATTAAATAAAAGCACCCTAGGCACAGGAGGGGATTAATATGAATCAAGACAAGCATTCGGCCTGTCACAAACATCAGCCGTCCCAAGCTTTGGGCTCACTAACAGGCCCCGAGAGAAAAAGAGAGAGAGAGAGAGATAGAGAAAGAGACAGAGAGAGAGAGAGAGAGAGAGAGAGAGAGTTTTATTGGAAGGGATTGGAAAAAAAAGAGAGAAGCTTGACTTGGCTTTAAAAGAAATTTACTCTATAGTCAAAGGAAAGGCATAAAGGAGAAACAAATAAATAAAAGAGATGAGAGTCAGAGAAAGAAGGAGAGAGAGAGAGCGAGAGAATATTTCTAAGTAGGAGAGAGTAATTTGCTTTGGAGCCCAGAGCCTAGCTCATTTTCAGAAGGTTAAAAACAGCATCCTTCCCTCAGACACAAGACACAAAACAATTCATTATCCCTGTCAAGTTCATGTTACATGCACAGCGCACTCTATTTAAATGCAAAGTGAATTAAAAAGAAATAATGTGAAAAGGAGATCAAATAGGGTAGACAAGGACAGCAGAGAGAAAAAGACTCACAAGCACACAGGACAGAAATCCTGTTCCCACTATTGTTTTTGAGCTTTGTAGGTGAGAAGCCAAGGGAGGAAAGGTTGGTTTTCATGATTTGAAGCACAGTCAGTACAGACCCACCACTGGGTAGTTCTTCATATCTGCCAACCTCTTCAAATACATACACAAACAACAACTCTGTTTGGAGCTGGACAGGAACCCAGAGTTGGCCCAGTGCACATATCAGGTGTGTTTTGAACAGGTCTTGAGAGCAACTAACTGGAGAAAGTCTTGGTTTGATTAAAAGTGGAGCTGTGCCCTGTTGCCAGCCCTTGTATTGACATTCACAAGCAACACAGCAAACAGACTACCCCAGAAAACAACCACTGAAAAAAAAAGCATAAACATCGCAATGTGGATAATTTGATTTTTATTTATTTATTTATTTTTGCCGTTTCCTCTCCCAAGCTGCAGTTGTGCCTTTTTTAGCCCCTTCCCCCCACATTTCCTTTCAGTCTGGGTATTTTGTGGCAGGTTGAGCATATACGTAGAGATAGAAAGATTTGTGGCTGTTTGCGTTGTGGCTTGCTGGAAAATAACACTAAATGATGTCTGGTTGTTGCGTTGAAGCTCCGGGGAAGCGCCAGGTGTAAACGGAAGTGCCAGTCTCCTTTTCTTCAACAGCACCTCAACTGTAACACGATGCAAATGTCAATATGATCACTGACCTTAAGCAACCACAAATTTTCCCACAGGGAACCTCTTTACTCTTGGAACACCCTTTTCCAGCTGAGTTGAAAAGGATTTGTTCTCATATGATGAAGAAACATCCAACAGAAGGAGAAAACAGTTGGATTCCAAATTGCGGGTATCAAAGGGAGGAAGTGGTGCGGGCCCCATTTCCATTCCACCCACCTGTGGAGACTACTTTTATTTACTTTTCACCTCAATGTTCACTTTGAGGATTATAGTCTGCCCTCATCAGTGTAGTTTAACATTGTGCCAGAAGAATAAGGGCTCTCTAAATGCAGTTTAAATGTGTTTTTATCTCTGAAGCACTGCTGCAGTAATGTTTTATTTCTGTAACAAATGGTACTGTTGACGTGGCCACACGCCACCTGTTACTGCGGCCAATTTTGCCAGTAGAGAGAGTGGTCAGCACTGCAGAATGAGTCATCTATTTCAAACTCTACCTTTGATTCTCATCTATCTATCTATCTATCTATCTATCTATCTATCTATCTATCTATCTAGTGGCTCAGTTTTTTTCTTTAATGGATTTAAGAGATTTTCAGGGCTGCTGGTAAATAAAACTTTTGACCTCACAGAGGATGTGAAGTGTATATTTAATCAAGCATTGATTTCTTGCCCTCCATGCTTGGTTGGTCTGGAGGTACTAAAGGAACTCTGTCAAACGCTCTGATTCACAAGTCAAACTCCTCCCTGACCAAATGGAAATCTTAGCCAAAAAGCAAAACAGTATCATAGACCTGCAGCTACTGTTATCTTCTCCATGAATATGTTCTTCTTTGCTACTTTTCTTTCTTATATGAAGATTCATAGATAATGAAGATGTAACCAGGAGGTAAGAGACCTGGTAGGAGGTTCAGCTCCTAAAAGAGTGGTCACCTTTCTCCTGTGTGAAAACTCTAATTTTTTTTTCCACTGTGAGATTAGCAGTTAAGCAATGGACTGCAGAGATCTCCATACTGGTGCTGCCGTCAGATTCATATTCTACATTCAATACTGCATTCTAGCATTTGAATAAAAAGCAAACAGGTATTTCTTTGCTGGAAGTGTCAGTGTCAAAAATTAAATATATAAAGTCAAGGCTGGGCTTGAACATATGTAAATTGAATGTTCTTTCCTGCTGCATTGGACATTTTGAATGATTGCAGTAGGTCACAGAATTTCACCCCTTACACAAAAGATTTACCAAGAGCGAAAATTTGTGCTGTTTCAAAGTTGAAAACACGACTGATCATCCTTAACTCACTACAGAGACCTTATAAACTCTTGAATAAGGAGGTTTGTGGTATCATATTTGCAAAAGATGAGATGTTTAAGGATTCTGTCTTGTAACTCTGTGGAACTTGTGTAGTCAGATGCCTTCTATTCCTACTAAGAAGTAGGTTTTATTTTATGAATATTTTGTTCAACAATATAAACAGCAATCATCATCATCATCATCATCATCATCACGATTGTCATCATCATCTCAGAAGTAATGAAAAAGGGGAGAAAGAGTCCATTTAAGATACATCTTTCTACAGGTCTCTTTATGGAGGAAGGCCTGAGACATGGAAATTACAGACTGTTTTGACCTGACAGAGCTAAGTATCCTAGGACAAGAGCTTGAGATGGACTTCATTCTGAAAGAACGGAGAGTGGAGACAGAGGGGAGAGAAAAGAGAGAAATATTAAAGAGAGAAAAATAATCAAAAGCCTCACAGAAATTAAAATAGAGAGAAATGCTTGATTTTATCTGGGTGATGTCAGGACATGTTTTGAGACGAATGCCATTGGCCTGTCAGTTGGATTTGTGGTGTGTGTGTGTGTGTGATGTTGTTGCATGAAGTGTCGTCTTGATTCAGCTGTGTGGTAAGTAGTTAAAAGCAGAGAAAAGCAGTAGTTGCTAGGCATTAGCTACCAGCAAACAGAGTGGCCTTTGACCTCTGACTGCCACAGTGGCTCTGCCTAACCCTCCCACACTTTAGCCCAAAGGACTTGTGAAAAATTCAGTGTTCTCATAGACTGGGAGTCCTTTGAATTTCTAATCCACCCCTCAGCCCTTGGGCTGAGAAATAATTGGCTTGATTTTAGACGGAAGGGATCATACCCACCTCCCACTGAAAGCCGTAGAGTTATAGCTTCTCTGCCCCGAGTTCTCAAGAGCAGTGTGACCTTGACATCTTCCATGACCGCCCGGTTTCATCCTGTTGTTGCAAATCTCAACAAAAAAGGAACATTGTCATGCTTCTACGTTTATCTTTCCACTCCTCTATTTTTGCACCTGGAAACAGCGTCAACCAATTGGAGAAAAGCCATAATGCACAATGACATTAGTGTTATGAACGTCACTGCATCTCCGCTGGTTCTGGCAGCTATTCTTTATTGCATTATGATAGGCTGGTGGAGTGAAAGGCAGTGAGATTTATACTAATTATTAAAAAAAAAAAAAAAAAAGCTCGTCTGTACATGTGTCGATCTCTGCTGCCACAATGGAACATGCAGATGCGGCGTGAAGGGGAGAAGACAATCAAAGGATTCAAATAGACGGACTGCATTTGTTATGTTTTTTAAACGCATAAATCACATCTGGAAACAGTCAATACAGATTCTAAAAACTGTTTATCAAAATTTGACAAAAAAAAAACCCCTCTGGACCAAATTTAGTGGAAACAGAAAAGTTAAGCAGTGATACCAATCCATCATCCATACAACAAAAGGTAAATGATAACGGGGTATTTTAACGGGGAACTGCATTTCCTTTCAGACGTTCAACATGGCTCTGAAGAAAGAGGCAAATAACCTTATGTTGTCAGATACATTCACACCGAGGTATAATAACTACACCATATTACACACAACTACAACAGCCGCACGCAGAATCAGTCAGAGCGCTGAGACAGTATTACCACCTCATTAGCATTACTGTCCATAAGGTCTCTCCTTTAGAATTTAGAATCCAGAAAGAATTCCTCTCTCAAACAGGTCTGAGCCAATAAAAAGAGGATACTTAAATTACAAAGTGTATTTCATTTAGCAGATGGTATGGGAGCTTCACTTTAAAACAGAGCTAAGGAAATTCCAGCATGGATGTGTGTACACACACACACACACACACACACACACACACACACACACAATTTTTCATTTTTTATTTATCCACATTTCCAATCACTCTTTATCTTTATACATAACTACATTAATGTGGCAATCTGCAAAGCATTTGAATTATTGGTGGGCAATTGTTTTGCCTATGATCAGATGTGGTCTGGGAAATGCCATATGCATGAAGCCTAAACTGCACAGCTTTCTGATTTTGCTGGTTTTGTCAGTCGGGGGCACTGGGCTGGTGTACTGGTAAATTAATCTGAGTGCCATAGCAGGAGGCAGGAGATCAGGCCCCTGTATTACCCCCCTGCATTAATCATACAGGTCTATGAACTGCACATGAGAACAGAGGCATCTGCCTGTTTTGGTGAATATATGCACTTCAGTGAATGTCTTCTAACATCTGGACTCATGCATGATGGATACTTAAAATTGTACACGGAAGTGGCATTTTAAATAGAGTGAAAAAAATGGTATTTCCAGACATCTTTCTATACATTCTTTACATCATTCTGTGCATTCTCTTTTGTCTTTATGTACACTGTTTTTTACGTGCCAGTGTTAAGTATGGTTGGTGTCAGCCCCTCTCACTTCACAAGTCAAAAATCAGATGTGACCATGGAAAGTCTTGACAGCCCCCCCCCCCCCCTTTTCTTTTTGCCCAGGTTTGGTGCCTGTGGACCCTGCCAGACTATGAACTGCTCTCCCAGGCTCTGACCTCATATAGCAAGTCTGTATTTCTCAGTAAGAAGGGAAGACAGTTCACTGCCTTACACCCTCCTCCCTTACGACCTCTGCTCTCTAATGACTTGACTCACACTGATGACTTCCTCACTTCTCTGCTCCTTTCTTCAATAAAACCACATTGAGGTATCACTCTCTAATCTTTACCCAAGAGTTCCTTCACACTATTTCTCTAAGCATTCCCTAATCCCTGTCAGAGCATTCATGTTCTAGGCAGGAGGAAGACAAACTGTATCTGCCAAAATGTAGTGTTCATGTGAAACTATCACATGAAACAAACTACCTAACAGTGCAAGCAAAAGTCAGTTTCAGGTCCAATCATAGGTGGGGGAGGTGGTTCTTGTTTGGCATGCAATGTGATTCCTCCAATCTGTCAAACAGTCTCTCGAGATGCTGCATCTGCGTACGTGTGACAGGTGTGGATGGTATACAGCACCTGTGCACAGCTGAAATGGAGGTGAGAAGGAGTGTGTCTTAAATGTGACAAAGGGTATCATCTCGCTGTGAATCCACATTCTCATGTGCTTACAGATTGATTTTTTTTTCCCTACTTCATTAAATTCTCTTAAAAAAACTTAACACATTAGTATTGCCCTGTGTCTGTATTCCACTGAACATTATTACCATATACTAGGAGGAGGCCGTTTCATAAGACACCATTAAATGCGTCATCAGGCAGAGCCGTGAGAAGGTTCAAACTTTGACAGTGTCTGTTGAGTCTTAATCGTATCTCTAGGCAAAGCTCCACATGGGCTGTAATAATCAGGTGTCAGGTAACAGGGCCTGTAATTATCTCCATGGAGATCAGACACTTTGTCGTCTGTGTGTGTGTGAGAAAGAGACAGAGGCTGGGAGTGGGAGGGAGTACACCCCAGTCATGACCAAATGCTTTTCCTCTACTGACTCCTTTGCAATCAGGTGACTTTTCCAGTCTCTCTGGCTGGTTGGAGCCTGGGGCTTTGGGTCACAGGGAGGTGTGTAGTAATAAAGGGGTTAGTGTCTTAGAATTGGCCTGAATGTATAGATAAACCCAGCAAAAACCCGTATAATCCCGCAAAAACCTGCATAATCCCTTCTCTGAACCAACGGAGGGAAAGAAACAGAGGCAGTACGGCTGAGGGAAGTGCTGCTTTGAGGAGTAGGTGACGAACTTAGCTTAGTTACAGATCCAGTCCAACCATGCTCCAGCTGTTGACAGAAATGCTATCTGACACACAGAAAAAAACTATTGATTTTTTTTTTCTTTTTTTTACACAAGGGGGACCACTTTGTGTGGCACTTGGCAAAAATAGCGTGGCTTTTTGTCAGATAAGTATGAGGAAAAACAATTTGTCCAATCTGTGTGTTTGCATTTGCGCTTGAGCTGTCTCTCCAGCTGATCTAAGCCCCCATGCTGCGATGCTATATGAATGAATCTTTGAAGCAAAGAGCACATCAGCTATAAGACATACACATGTGACAGAAAGCATTTGAAGCAGAGGACACATCTGCTATAAGACATACACACGTGACAGAAAGCAGTCAGTGTCAAGTCAGGAATTTGCCAGCTATAACTCAGATTCTGAAATATGAGGGATGATGAAAAACTCACAAGCACATGCTGCCCTAAAGCCCATTCCTCGTCTCTCTCTCAAACACACACTCACACACACACACACACACACAACTGGGTCTTCACAGCATTTATAGATTAAAGTGAATATCTGCCAGTTCCCTCAGCATAATTATGTTCAGATCAATTCAATGTGGCCTTTCCCTGCCTCCGAGCCATTAGGTCTGTAATGAGAGAGGCAGAGGAATTACACCAGGACATAAATGTACATAATGAACTGTGTTCTGGGCCACAGACACTGACAAAACCACAGGTGTGTGGAGGGTGCAACAAAACACATGTCTGTAACCACATAAAAGACAGGACAAGGAACGAAAGAGTTCAGTGAGAGAAAGAAATGATTTTCACCAATCTATCTAGTGGAATACACAAAGCAGCAGACACAGAAGGATAGAGCAGACTCAACATACAGTGTTTTCCTGTTTGACTTGTAGACCTGCCTGTCAGAACCGTAGATGAGGTCCTTAACATCAGCAGTGTGCATTTGGACCTTAATGTACACATATACAACACATGTAAAATTCCTTACAAAAAGATTACAGTAAAATGTAAAATTACTTACATAAAGATTATAGTGCACAGTACAACACAACTGTGAAGTGTGAATGTGTAACACTGGACCAGTTATAGGTTGTAAAATGGTATTAGCATTGGAATCATTACAAGTATAATAGCACATATATATAATCTGAAAAGGTGCATATTCATATATATTTTTTAATACTGTATGAATTCCAGAGCCATTCATTTTGCGATGGTAATAATGGCAGTGAATATTGCCCATGTATCACTGACACTGTCAATGTTAAAAACACATTTTTATGCTAGAATTAACCAAACTGCCAACCAAAACATTTATGGGTTTTTATAATTGCGTCTGTGTGTAAGGCCTTTGGAATTTTATGTCTGCATTTTTCCCTGGGACTGATGCCATTTCCATATAAAGGTCTTATGGATCGTGGAAGCGCCGTGGATAATGTGGATAATTGCAGGTTATTAGAGGACTGCCGCGCAGGGGAGGCTGTTATTTTAGTCCTGGACTGTTTGAGGTGAAGATGCGCTGCATTAGACATAAGTGCAGGTAAAGCTTGGGACACACTACATTAGTCAGGAGACAGCCCTGTCTCAGACTGCACCCGAAACGAGAAAAGTTGTTGTCAGCACTGGTCACCCTCTGCTGGACACCATCTTGAAGCAGAGAGAGATAGAAAGAGAGAGTGAGTGAGTGAGAGTGAGAGAGAGAGAGAGAGAGAGAGAGAGAGAGAGAGAGAGAGAGAGAGATTTTGGCCACTCTGGTTCAATCTGGCCCGTGTTTTGTTCCACATCATCATAATTGCCCTTGGCTGCTGTGAATGATTTTAGGGTCTTGGTAAAAGCCACAGCCAAATAACCAAAACATGGTCTGATGCAGCATATTCAACAAACTCACATTGTCACAGCGTCTATAAGCACATAATTTGCCATAGGCCATGAATTAACCACAGTACTTTTGGTTGGCTTCATGCAGACACCTGTGGTGTCTCTTTAGCCTTAGGCTAAAGAGACACCACAGGTGTCTGCATGAAGCCAACCAAAAGTACTGTGGTTAATTCATGGCCTATGGCAAATTAACACATTAATATTGACACGACATAGAATACCCTCATATTCACCATTCAGACGTTCGACCCATTTCCAGACTGCTCAAACTGTTGGAGAATGTCATGCCGGCTTTGCCTAATCTCCTTTACTCTTTATCCAACCTGATGAGGATATGTGGCAGCGTATGTTTTTGGCTTACGAGTATCATATCTGTAGAGTGGCATTAAGAGTGTTGTAATCTTTACCATAAATCAGTACACATTACTGCTGTTTACCACTATCTCTTTAGTACGATGATGGATAACACACTGTTTTCAGGATGAGTCAGTCTCTAGGAGATTTCTCTCATTTGCTAACTAGTAGCGTCAGCAATTTTCCTCTGTATTGTTGTATTTTAAAGCTGATGACAGTGCTATAAAATCTAACGTGCGGAATAAATATATTGTATATACCATAATCACATCAGAACACCGGTTAACTGTAGCTCTATAACGTGATAATCTTTCGTTTTTCTTTTTTTTTTTAAAACCAAATACCATTAAGAAGGAAAAAAAACGCTATGTTTTGTATGTGTATGTGTGTGCTTGCCTATATTTACACTCTTTACATGCTCTATATTTACACCCATTAAACATTCTAGCAAGTGAAACACATTTATGTAGATTTCAAAGAACAGAATCATTTTTCAGTCTGAGCATCTGCAACCTGACAGATTTATGATGCACTATAGCTATGTTTACTATGTGAGCAAATCTGATAGCAAAAGTAATACGTCAATCATTTCCCCACTCTCCCCTGAATAAAGAGAGTGACAGTTTCTCTTATTTCAGTGGTGCTCTGACAGGCCTCACCATCACACGCACCCTCATATCCCAACACACACCTCCCACACACACACACGCACACATACACACACACACACATACACACACACAAACGCACACAAAGGCATAAAGACTATCCAGGATATATACATTTAACATTTATAGAGCTAAATACAAAAACACTGTAGTACAGAACAATTATGTAAAAAAAAGAAAAAAAAAAAAGAACATCTGATAAATAATTTCCAAAATGACCAGTAGAAATGTGTTGGTCTGTAAAGGAAGGAATTGGGCTTATTGCCCCAGAAAACAGTCTGTATAAGATCCGTACACCTGTTGTGATGATGCTCCTTGGACAAGGACACAGTGAACACTGGAAGGAAGTAGCTTTGCTGTGTCAACAGGGACCATGAAGCATGTTCCAAATGTCCAAATCCGCTCTCTAATACTAGTCCTGTTCCCACCCCCCACCCAACCCCGATACAGCACACCAGCACTGATGTCAATCAAAGACAGGGTGACATGGTTACCAAAAAAACCATCAGAACATTCAAGCAGTACAATACACAACATTTTTTCATTTTGTTCTATGACAAGGCAAATCAGTTAACACATTGGTCAGGCATGGAATATGTTACTGTGATATCTTCAAGGATCACAGCTGAAAATACACAGTCTGCTGGCCGGGTAGAGAGTACAGTCAGGAAAACACAGCAGAGGTGACGGAGTAGTGGAGGTGAGGAAGCAGGGAAAGGAAGGTGCGGTATGATAGGACTTCACAACGGAAATAAAAGGTATGGAGAAGATATGGTAAGATACGGAAAAAAAATATCATAAAAGTCTGGGGTGTCAAACTTAACATGTTCACTTCTGTAATTCAAATAAAGGAATTTTAAATACTGTTAACACGTTGGTTTGGGAAACATTCCCCAGAAGGCTTTTAATGTCAGTATGTCAGTAAGGTATTGTTCCAAACTATACCAACAATTGGTAGTGTAGTGTCTTTGCTTGTAGTTTCTGGTAATTGTTGTCTTAGAGTTCACTCCTGTTAGATAGAGTGAGCCAGTAATGCATCACGTCAGCTTGGGTTGAAACAGCACTAAGAAAGACTTGGTAAATGGAAAGTTTTGATAAAACAAAAACAATTTGGTCCTATTTTTGTACAGGATTTAGTTTTCACTGTAGTGCATAAAATTCAATGTACCATACATGCACAACATAAAGTTGATTATGCTAGAAAGACCAGACCTGATGGGCCATGACAAGCTACTTGGTTTGAATGTAAGCAAGTGGACAACCTAAAAAAACAAACAAAAAACCCCCCCCACAAACACCCCCTCCCCAAAAAAAACCCCTAAAAACAAATGTCTGAGGGAAATTACTTTGCTTTTTTCTTTTCCCTTTTAGGTAAAATAGATGACTCCTACAATCTGATGTAGAGTTTACAGGATATACAGGGTTGCATCTTTAATTAAGGCTAGATTTGGCTGAAGTCTTAATTGTAATTAATCACAGCAAATTATGGAGTTAACGTGACACATTTTTTATTTGACAGCCTTGGGGTAAACTATGTAGAAGATAGGGATGAGATAAAAGTGTGAAAATGATAGTGAGATGAATAAGTGCATAAGGATAGGTTGAGGGAGAGTGGTAATGAAGCTGTAGTGATCTGTGGGAGGTAGTGACATCACTTCTGCTGTAAACTGAATGAGCTTGATCTTCTGACTGCTGTTGGCCCTCTTCTGATCTAATAGTGATAAACAGGGTGGACAGGTAACCATGGGAAAGCGTGTTTTTTTTTTTGGTCAGTGTGCTATTGATAAAGAGGATGACATCCGTGGGTCAAAGCCCCCCACCCCCCCTCCCAAAAAGTCAGCGTCTGTACGTCTTCTGGAAATGACTGGGCGTAATTGTAAAACGTTGAGTGCCATCTGTCGGCCTGGCCTCCCTCCGTCCCTCCCTCCCTCCCTCTGGGGTTGTTGCTCTGTTTTTTTTTCCCCCCGCTGCCGGTTCAGACGCTCAGGGAATCTGAATCTGCAGCTCCTCCTCCTCGTCGTCCGGGTCACTGTGGGCGCCATCTGGATTTTCCGGGCTGAAGCGGGACGAGGCTGAAGATCTCATCTTGCCAAACAGGCCAGGATTCTGCTGACGCCTCAGTCTTAAAACAGAAAGACAGAGAGGAGAACCGGAGTGAGCAGAGTCTAAAAATAACAAAAGATTTCTAACAAGGAATCCGGCGAAACCAGCCCGGTCCAGCAAAGGCAAACGGACATCAAAGGGTCAGGAAAAGACGAAGGAGACTGAGTGGGACGATGGAACACTGTTGTGTAAAAATCGACTCACTGAGTTGAAATGAATTACTGTTTGTGCTTGTTTACATGCAACACAATGAGCTATTACTTGAAAAGAGTTTAAGTATCAGCCACTCAAACCCCCTAAACAACTAATGTGAAAATGACAGTAAACAAACAATGAATAATGCATTTCTAATCACCTCTGTGGCAACTAACGGCAAACAGGGAAACTAAAATGCCAAGCGTTCTATGTACTGACACTCAAACCTGACAAAGAACATTTGCTCTGATAAAGCTAAAGCAGGATTCTGCTTTCAGCCGAGGAAAATCCACATGAAGCACTTTACTGCGTTTAGTAAGAAAAGTTTGAAATGATTTATCACTCGCTTAGGAGGATAGATCTTCATCTTGAATTGATTCATGGTGTCATCAGAGGCACAACACACTTCTCTTGTGTTCATGGCTTTGCTAATGGCACTAATGACCAAGACAAAAAAGCACTTTAATTCCTTAAACCAACCTGCGCTCATTGACTCCCTCTCTGTTTTCACTGCTGGGATGCACACTCACTTTCAGACCGCTTATCTCCTCCTCTTTCTGCTCAGAGGTTTTATTTGTATCTGTCCTGCTACATAAGGACACAAACTTAATCTCACTTAGCTGTGCCATTAGACTGCACCTGCTGACTGAGAAACCAGCTGGGCAAATTTACACCATGTCTATGAGCCGGTGAGCATCCAGTTAAAATAAGGATGTGTATATGATCCCGTGAGTGAGTGAGTGAGTGAGTGAGTGAATGAGTGAATGAATGAATGTGTGGTGAATGACTGGGAGAAAGTGAGAGAGAGAGAGAGAGAGTGAGTGTGTGAGCGAGGAAGAGAGTTAAAGAGAGAGAAAAAAAGAGAGACCTGCAGGTTGCGGCTGGATAATAACACAGGAACATGATAAATTATACAACACCACATATGAAGACTTTTGAACTTGATGTCAAGCTCAGCACGGGGCTGGTACGAAGTATGAGCACTTTTTCTTCTGGCTTTTTAATTACTGCAAAACGCTGAGGTTGAAACAACAAAAGAGATCATAACACAAACAATACCCAAATGTCTTCAGGACATTCCACCAGATTTCTTTTCTGTTACCATGCACTATAACACTACTTTTTTTATTTTAATGTATGTTAGCAGAGACTTTCTGTGCTCAGTTAAGTTTCAGGACTGAGTTTAAGCGTTTACATTTGTCTTCGCAGGGCCTATTAGCTTGGAGACGCAAAGGAAAGGTTAAGCAGACTGGCTTCCTGCTCTCACTGGCAACGCTACATGCCGGATCTGTTCTCTACAAGACTGCCCTGGGACTCGCTGACAGGAAGTGCTCTTCTTTTAATGGTGCTAAATTACTCACTGCTCTGTTCTGACCACTGCAAGGCCGATACAACACTAAAAGCTTTTTGATTGAACCCAAACACTTAGCGAGGTTACCTTTATACAAGTGGCCCTAAAGGTGAAGGAGAGAGAACAAAAGAGAAGAGTGGAGAAGAGATTATGAGAGAAAAGAAAGAGAATAAGAAAGTGTGTGTGTTTGTATGTGTGTGTGTCTGTGTGGTGTGTGTGTGTGTGAGAGAGAGAGAGAGAGAGAGAGAGAGAGAGAGAGAGAGAGAGAATTTCAAACATTTTTGATTCAAGCGTTTAACAATGCCTAAATTACTCATCCATGAGTCACAACTTATTTTAGAATTTTCATCCCCCAAACTAATTACATAACATAACACAATGCAATGCAACACAACGCAATCTCATTCTCTCAATCCATAATGCAAATGACCAAGTTTTAGCCCATTCTTACAGACAGACTCTGAAGAGCAAATGTGAAAAGCTGAGTCACTCACTCTCATTAAAACACATATTCACATTCACACATATACTCACATTAACACATACTCACACTCACATTCGCAAACACACACATTAACACACATACTTACATTAACACATACTTACAGTCGCACATACACTCACATTAACACATACTCACATTAAGACACATACTCACATTAACACATATACTCACATTAACACACATACTCAGATTAACACACATACTCGCAGTCACACACATACTCACATTAACACACATACTCACATTAACACACATACTCACATTAACACATATACTCACATTCACACACACACACACACATTAACACACATACACACATTAACACATACTCACATTAACACACATACTTACAGTCATACATACACTCACATTAACACATGCTCACATTAAAACACATACTCACATTCACACATGCTCACATTAACACACATGCTCACATTAAAACACACACTCACATTAACACATACTCACATTAACACACATACATTAACACAAATACTCACTTTCACACATGCTCACATTAACACACATGCTTACATTAACACACATGCTTACATTAACACACAATCACATTCACACATATACTCACATTAAAACACATATTCACACTCACATTCGCAAACACACACACACACACACTAACACACATACTTACATTAACACATACTTACAGTCGCACATACACTCACATTAACACATACTCACACTAAGACACATACTCACATTAACACATATACTCACATTAACACACATACTCAGATTAACACACATACTCGCAGTCACACACATACTCACATTTACACACATACTCACAGTCACACACATACTCACATTAACACATATACTCACATTCACACACACACACACATTAACACACATACACACATTAACACATACTCACATTAACACACATACTTACAGTCATACATACACTCACATTAACACATGCTCACATTAAAACACATACTCACATTCACACACACTCACATTAACACACATACATTAACACAAATACTCACTTTCACACATGCTCACATTAACACACATGCTTACATTAACACACATGCTTACATTAACACACATAATCACATTCACACATATACTCACATTAACTCATACTCACACTCACATTCGCAAACACACACACACACACATTAACACACATACTTACATTAACACATACTTACAGTCGCACATACACTCACATTAACACATACTCACATTAAGACACATACTCACATTAACACATATACTCACATTAACACACATACTCAGATTAACACACATACTCGCAGTCACACACATACTCACATTTACACACATACTCACAGTCACACACATACTCACATTAACACACATACTCACATTAACACATATACTCACATTAACACACACACACACACATTAACACACATTAACACATACTCACATTCACACATGCTCACATTAACACACATGCTCACATTAAAACACACACTCACATTAACACATACTCACATTAACACAAATACTCACTTTCACACATGCTCACATTAACACACATTCTTACATTAACACACATAATCACATTCATACTTGTGCTCACGTTAACACAGTCACATTAACACATAAACTCACATTAACACACATACTCACATTAATGCACATACTCACATTCACACACATACTCACACGTGTACTCACAATAACACATATACTGGCACTTCCATACAAACTCACATTAACACACACATTCTCACATTCACACATATTCTCACATGAACACCCATACTCACATTAACACACACTCACATTCATATAACACACCTCAGCCTTCTCATGGTCCACCAGCATACGATGTGTCCACTAAACACACACATCTATTTTATCGTACCCCCCCTGAGAGTTGGAGCTTATGGCCGAGCTGTCAGTTTGCAGAAGTGTGCATTAAGTGTGCAGTTGCTAATGCCTAGAGAGAGATAGAGAGCATCACAGAGACATGAAAGCACCACCAACTGCACGGGGCGAGTCTCTTCTCTCACGGCATGAGATGTCAGGATCACCTGACTGCCCTGTCCCTCTCTCAGCAAGTTTTCCTGCATATATAATAACACAAACTACCATTTGTCTTCCACAACCTTTTATTTACTTTCAGTTTCTGAGTTAAGTGCACAAACTTAGTTGCTGAGGGATTCTGTAATTCACCTTTATCCATTGTTACCTGCCTGAGTCATCTTTCCAGGTTGGTCAGTCAAGAAAAGGGGTACATGTGGAAACACAGGCTATTTATTGAGTTCCAAGAGGCAAGGCGGAGGGAAATACCATCTTTAATTACCTGAGGGGACCAAACATCACCCTGTGTTTCCTAATTGTTCTTAATGTGTTTTGCTTTGTTTTCTTTAATGAGATTATTTGTTAAATAACGTTATGTAAATTTCAGTGGATACATTAGTTTAACTATAAACGTATATATTTATATATTAGCCATGCTCCATTGTTTGTCACCCCCTTTGTCTGTTGTTTGGTGCTGACCACCAAACTATATGTATGTGTGTGGGAGCTCCCTGTTTTTTTGGTCCCTGTCTTTTGTTCCTGTTTTTTTGGTCCCTGTCTTTTGCCCCTGTTTAGGGTCCCTGTCTGTTGTCCAGGTGTACCAGAGCACTGGTTATTTATTTTTCCTAAAAGGCTAAACTGGTTTCTGCTGGTTTTAGACCTCTATTAATGGAGGCCAGAGCACACTTTGTTTAGTGGTATAGAATTATTTTGTTTTTCACTTTATTTTGTTTCACTTTCGGTTTCCAAAGTTTAATGGATTTTCTTCTTTTTTTCCCCCACAATGAACTGATGCTTCTTCCAATAAACAGCAAAATTCTGCGCTGCCACTCCTGTCTCTCTGCCCTTCTCTTGGCCCGTCCTTTACACACCTCCAAAAAAACCCAAAAATTAAAGAAGAGCCCCACAGAGATAGCTATGAGCAAATTAAAGATGACAGAGTAAAACGAACAGTGAACCGTGGGATTCTGACAATTTAACCTGGTTAACTTACACACTCTCCTCTCTCATATTTTGCTGGCCCTTATTCTAACTGCTGCTAACGTGCTCAGAGTGCTATGGATCAGAAGCATGAGGGTAGTGTGGGGTGACAGTGTGTTTAGGACTCTGTGTGTGGCAGTCAGGAAAGACCAGGCAGGAGGCTGCTGTTTCCTAATGACAAGGAGCACCTGTCATAGGCCAAACGCACAACTCCTCAACTCACACTAAAGACTCTACTAACCCACCTGGGGCTTTTCCCTCCAAGCTATATTGATTTAGACATCACGTTTACGATTATAGACCTGAGGCAGAGTCAGCGCCGGGGAGAACAGTAGTGACGAAGGAGGAGGGAGAGAGAGAGAGAGAGTGAGGGAGTGAGGGAGAGAGTAAGTGAGAGAGAGAGAGAGAGAGAGAGAGAGAGAGAGTGAGAGAGAGGGAGAGAGAGTGAGAGAGAGAGAGAGGGAGAGATAGAGAGAGAGAGAGAGAGAGAGAGAGAGAAGTTGCATTGGATGGGATACAGAGATGAAAGAATGTTGAGCTTACTGCTTTCACTGGGGAAATAAGCAAACAGTCGCACTAGGGGTGCTCAGTGTTTTAGTGGTGTTTTGAGTATAGCCGAGCTCTCTTACTGTGAGAATAACCAGTCGTTCTGCTTTGGGTTAGTGGGTGCTTTAAAGGGGCTTGAACACTCAAATACTACCTGCATGACTGACAGTTTACCCTGGGAATGTCTTTCACCTGGACTCCTCTGACACAGCACTGTTAAAGATCTCCATTAGAGGGAGATATAAAGCAGGAAGCATAAAAAAAGATGGCATATTCATTACAGTAAATGATTCAGCTGCAAGAAAATTAAAACACCCCCATCCCCTTTAACCTTGGAAATAAATGTGATTATTTCAAACCATATCCATTTGAATTCCATTTAAAGTGGAATGTTTGAACACAGGAGATCAGGGTGGTTTCCCAGACTAACAGTCACTGAAACAAGCATACAGTCCTATGTACAAAATTTGTTCATTTTACAACCCATTTTTAATTTGTTCAGAGTCTTAATTTGGTGTCTTGAAGTCACTTTTGGCCCTAGTTATAATACAATGATTCAAACCATACAAGAAATACCGTTTTTAACCCTGGCCATTTTAACCACAGCTACTTCCAGTCTCACAGGAGTCAGTGAGCTGTGGCCAACAGTTAGAGGAGCCAATTTAAAACTACCTCTCTCTCTCTCTCTCTCTCTCTCTCTGTCCGCTCCTCCAAATCTAGAGTCTGAAATCACCTCATGAAACTCAGTAGCACTGATGTCTACTCTCTGTCTGACAGTTAGCCTGTAACGATGCTTTCCCCCCCCTCATAGCTGTACTGACTGTTACTGAGAGAATATGCAAATATTTGAAAAAGCCTGAAGTCAAAAGAAATGAGAGCTTTTTACCCCCCCCCCCCCCCCCCCCGCATCAATTTGACAACCCTCAACCAGTATCATCCTGTACCAGTTCAGTGTTAATACAACCCTCACCATGACAACCGTGGGTCAGCACTAAGCTCCATCTGTCACATCACCAACCAGGGAAGGACTCCTCCCTTTTTTTCATTGCCTTGACAACGCTGGACCCCGTTCCAACTCTGTAAGAGGTAGAGCTGACTCTCTCCCTCATAGCTCTACAGCACTGGCTACCGATGACTTGGGTCCTTTATTTCAGTACTATGCGTGACCTTTAAAGTTGCCCATCATTCAAACTGTGCTTCCAAACGCCCTATACTGAACTTATTTGAAAATCTGGTTAAGAATTCCAGAATGTACTTTTACAAAAAGCTGTAGATGGAGTCTGAACAAGTGAAAAAGCCAGTGTTTAGTAGACGCCTCTGAAGTCAAGAGGTTATTGCTTCAATGACTATACTCTCTTACTGTGATCACAGTCAGATGACCAAATTACCTGCTACCCCATACGGGCAAACAACTGACCCCGAATCCCTAAAATACAATTCCAATAGGTGTTTCTATCCAGACTCACTTGCCATCACAGAGCTCCTGAAGGCATTTTCATGTTGATACGCCTGTCACTCCACTTTCAAGCTGCGGGGGGCCAGAGCCCAGTACACTGCATGAAGTCTCTCTGTTACTACGGTAACCCACAGCTCAGTAGCACAGGATTGGCTGCAGGGAGGTGCAAGCCAGAACGCACGCGGAATGATAAGGGGAGAGAGGGGGGGAAAAAAAAAAAGCGAGAGAGGGAGCGAGAGACGGAGAGGGAGTGAGTGAAAGAGAGCAAGAGAAACAGAGGGGAAAAGAGAGAAGACTCAGGGAAGGTTTGACAATGTGTAAGCGATTTTACCTTGACTGGAGGTGCTCAAGCTGAACCTGGAGGTTCTCCGTTTGCTCCACCTGCTCATCCAGAGATCTCTGGAGCTTTCGGCTCTGGTTGTGGGCTTCATCCAGCTGAAACACGCGTCCCAAAACAAGGCTTAACGCAAATATCACCACCAAAGAAATTTATTCATATACTGTGTGCACAAACAAACAAACAAACAAACAAACAAATAAATAAATACAGGGAAGCATATTTAGAAAAACCAAAAACTATATGCTATTACCATGCGAGTTCATATGTACATATGTCTTTGCTCTAACCTCATCCTCTGCCTGGCCTAGCTCCTTCTTCAGTTCCTCTACCCTCAGTCGCAGCTTCTTCACCTCAGTCTCATGCTGCTCCACCCGTCTGTTGGCATGGGCCAACTCTGCCATCTTCTCTTGGTACTGCTTCTTTACTTTGGAGTGGACATGGCGCAGGTCTGCCAGCTCCTGAAAGACAAGGGCCAGGAACCTTTACATATTACGAAGTGAGGACGGATTTGAACTGTTTGTCTAAGGCGTCCTCTTGCAACTACGATTACTGTGAAGAATCTATTTTAAGAGATGACAAAATTTCATGTGTTTTATAAGCGAGCCTGGAGGATGGCTGAACTTTTTTTTTTTTACAGTCACAGTAAACATCACACAAACAGACAAAATGCAGCTGACCAGAACAGGATGTGAGAACCTGCAATGTAAATGAATGAATCCCTCCTTTTTAGATGTCAGAGGTCCCTGTGTCTCATTTGCCCTTCTTTTGTATTGAAAGGGGAATGAGGTTTTGTTTAAGTCTTGACCTGGATATCGTGTATTTATACTGTATATTTATCATTGCGCTGTCCTTTAAATGTTCCAGAACCTTCAGGGACAGAAGCCAAACAGGAACGAGGTGTGCTGTCTCTCCAGAGCAAAGGAGCAGTGAGAGCGTGGGGGTGCTTTCGGCTTCACACTGTGGACTAGAGCGTTTGGCCAGACCTGCCTTGATAAGCAATCCTATAATAACCTGACACACAACTGCAGCTACGCCCTACATGCACACGGCAATAAAGCAACCCAGTAAACAACAACCAATATTTTAAGGCATTTTGATGATGACATTATTCATCGCTTCATGAACAAAAGAGCCCACTAACATGTCTGATGAAAACAAAACATAAGCATAAAACATTTCCGTGGGGCTTCATATCTTACTGGGTCAATAAAGACACAAACTGTTATCTTGAAGAAACATTAATATGAAACACAATACCATACAGTGCAGCCCTGTGCAGTAAGCTAATGTTTACACTTGTCAGGAATCACATTTGTCATGGGCTGGATAAAGCTGAAAAGATGGGAGACGAGTCCTTTTATGGCAACCAACTGGACAATAACTTGCTCTGTTACACACGCAAATGAAATAAGAGTCCTTATAGTCAAGATATGGAGAGAAACAAAGACATGCAAACCACAGAGTGGGGGATGGGAGGAGAGAGGGGGAGAGAGAGAGAGAGAGTGAAAGAGAGAGAGAGTGTCAGTGAGAGTCTATTAATAATTTAGGAAGATAATCAAGAGGCCAGACAAAGCTCATGCTCTGCCGGGGCAGCCAGATCTGTGTGTATGTGTGTGTGTGTGTGTGTGTGTGTGTGTGTGTGTATGTGTGTGTGTGTGTGTATTCTGTCTGTCACAACTGTAGCCCATCACAAACACAAGACACAACACGCCAGAGTTTAAGTGTTATCTGGAGAAAGAATGTTCCGTGGTGCTCTCTGTTCATTTTTGGGTCACATGAAACGAGGACATGATCTATTTCTGTTTGACTGTGAGACACACAACACTGTTAACCTGAGAACTGGGGAAAAGTAGTCTGTACGTGGAATTCATCTGTGAACTGGGCACCCAGGGGACACGGACAACTGAGGATACAAACGGAGAAGAATTATGAGAAAATGTTTTTCCTGGTGATTTACTTTATTGTCTTGGCAAGACCGTGTTTAAGGCTATTAATGTTGATGAGTTTGGTACTTTATCTTGTTCATGTATTTATTTTCTATTCACTCTGAATGACCATCACCACACAGACATGAACTCTGTTGGCAGTCAAATGTTCATTAAATACTCTTAAATTCAAGGAATGCACCACAACACCAGACACTAAAATGGAATAAGACAATACTGATGGACTGGACAGATGACAAAGGACAAGAAGAAAGCTTAATGAACAAAGTTACTGGGCATGAACCAAAAAGTAATCTGTGGTATTAAAAATATGGATATGATGAAAGACGCAGCATTAAATATATGGAAAGGTCATGAGTGACTTTATGATATCAGATGAAAATAGAGACTTTTAAAAGGAGATACACTGCTCGTGAACAAGGAATGTCAGAATGCATAAAGGAGTCTAAGCAAAACTGGCATGAGATGAAAAAGCCGGTTAACTAATCCATCCAACTTGGAAATGCAACAGACCTCTGTGGTAGAAGATTTAAATTTTCATCCGGAGGCAGTTTGGGTCCTTCAGTGAGACTGTTTTGATAAAGAGCGTATAGAGGAACTCCAGGAAAGAGTGAACTACATGAATAAAACATGACAGGGCCTAATGAATGATCCATGATAGTAAAGAACATCACTCCACCACAGACGCACACACATCCACACCAACAAATACACCACACATACATTACATTCAGAGACATAAACACATAAATATAAACTAACATAATTGGCAGACAATGACATGGGTTAGACACACACAGAGACCAAAAGATGGACAGAGAAACATTAACAAACACAAATGCCAAGATGAACAGGAGAGGAGAGACAGAGGGGGAGGTATAGCCGGGCTATTCTGGGGGGACTGTCACGCGAGGCTGACTGTTAAATGTTTCTCCTTGACTGGGTCTCAGACCCTGAAGTCTGGCGCAACATCTGCCTGACTGACTCAAACAAAGACATGTACCACTACCAGCCACCACATGTGTATCTACTGCACTGAAACACACAGGCAAGGTTACAAACCTTTCTCTAGATGGATTTAGAAACATGTATTTGTGCACTGTGCACACACACACACACACACACACACACACACACACACACACACACACACATATATATATATATATATATATATACACACACACACACACACGATAGTAAACACACACACACAAACAGACAAAAATAAAGTATACACATGTTATACACATACCCTGAATATCTCTTGGAGAGAACAGTAAACGTTTACACTAAACTATACATTTTACCCATGTACCCTGAGACCGTTCACAGACTCTGACTCTCACTTTCACACTGCAGGAGCGCCGCTGCAGCCTGGGCCTACATAAACTCTAACGAGACAGTCTAACGAGAGTCGGCTCTGGGGGGGGGATGGGTGCTCAATCGATGGAAAACTGGGGATGTGGGAGCCAGCGGGAGCTGTAATGGTTTCTCTGTGAGCTTACGCCTTTATAATCGTATTTCAGCTGACAGCCACTGAGTGTGTTGATTCACTTTCACTCTCCACCACAGTTCAGCTCTAAGACTGGCCCCTAGGGCGACTGCTAAACAACATCAGCTGAAAATTTCATACAAAAAAAAAAAAGGACTTTATACAAAATATGAATGAAGTGCAAAAGAGGGAGGAAGGCTCATGAATCTCTCTGTGAAATTCCAGTTCGAATTTCAATTTTCAATAACCATGACCTTAAGCCTCATTGGACTCCCTGCATCTCTGAATTCAATACTCTGTCATGAAATGCAACCTTCACTAAATATACAGTGCCCAGAGGGCTGGACTAACAGAGACGTAGGCACAGGCACCCAGGAACCATGGCCATGACTTGTGCTGACCCTAAGATGGAAAGCCATGTTCAGTAGCAGTAATTGGTGGAGCAGGTGCGTTGCCACGGGGTTGCCCACGGCAATGGCTGAAGTTAATCTCCTTCAGATTTCCATTAGGCAGGAAGGTGTTTGTTTTGTTTACACACACACACACACACACACACACACACACTACAATAAATATCACTGTAACCTCTTTTACCTGCACCCTCTTTCTCTTCAGTCATCTAATCTTCCCAGTGCCCCTCCCCTTTCCCCTCTGTGTAACCTCTATTATTTCATTGCCATTTCACTGTCTAGAGGGTCTAGTCCTCAATATCTTTATCATTCACTTATATACTTCTTCCTCTTGCAAATTTGCATATCTATGATAAACACTCACTGCCTCTTTTCACTCAGCATCTCTGGCTTTTGTCATCTCATCACACTCTCTCCATTTTTTGTTTAGCTCCCTGCCCCTTCCATTACCCTTCATTTTACCAGTTAAGTCCAGCCTCCCTGCTCCCTAATAATGCACTAATTCTTCCTGGACCAATGCACCCATATTCATCTTTGAGACATATTTCAGAGTAGTGGTAACAAACACTTATTTGGATCTATGGTGGCCTCCTGGATATCCACTTATGTTCCCATTTTCTCTTTTCTGTGCTCTCTACTTAGTCTTAATACATATGCATGCATGTGTTCAGCACAACAACCTTTCCTGAAAAGTGAAACTGTCATTTCAATCAAATTTCACTTTGATTAAGTAAGATGCTGCCTTAGACAGCAATGAAAGTTTCTTATTTTGTGATAATTGTTTCTATTAATAACTCTACCTATTCTAAAAGCATTTAGATTCTATTCACTGAACCGCTCCAGTACATTTCAACAAGTCAATTATGTCGTTTATTAGGGCTCTCTCTCTCTCCCTCTCTCTCACAAACACACACAGACACACTGACATAGGCACACATACACATGCGCGCGCGCACGCACACACAGACACACACAGATGCATTTGTACCTTTGGGTCGGACATGAACTCTGGATCAACAAGAATGGCATATTGTAATGACTTGCTAACTGGGGCACAACCTCATGTGTCATAAATAACCCATTCCAGCAGGCACTAATGGAGTCATTTACACTGTTGGCTTCCTGCAGCTAAAACTGCCCTGTAGACTGAAGTGTGATTGGTGGAGACCAGTGAATGATGTGCGGATGGACCCGCTCATTCAGGTAAACAACTCAAGGTTACTAGATGTAGCGCTACACATAGTGATATCACTACAAACAAACATGCTCACACACATGCGCTTGCATATGTGGCCCCGTGAGAAATGTGCATATGTTATTTTGTTCACATGTAGTGATGTACTGGTA
Organism: Chanos chanos; assembly: GCF_902362185.1. Taxonomy (NCBI): domain Eukaryota; kingdom Metazoa; phylum Chordata; class Actinopteri; order Gonorynchiformes; family Chanidae; genus Chanos; species Chanos chanos. The sequence goes on from NC_044496.1 coordinate 18,100,068, forward strand.
TAGTTTTCCAAGCTCTTGTGTTAAAAATACAGACAAATCAATTGTAAACGGCATTAATGTGTTTGTGATTAATTAACCAGCCACTGACATTGTTAATGGGGCACATCCTTGGTTTTCATGATATCTGTCATAACCAGAATGTGCTGTCTTGGATTCAGGATCTACTCCTACATGTCAAACATAGCTCTTCAGAGACAGGCTCTAGTTCTCATGAAGGTACTTAAGGCTAACACTAGAGGTATATTCAGTCCAGTGGTGCACTCAGACCTAAAACACTCCCCATAAGTACCTGTAATGGTTACACAACTGACCAATAACAACACAGTTTACCAAAACAATCACACAAATCTTGACCGATTACAGAGAACCTAGAGCTGGCTGACCATCTTTTCCAAAGTAAGACATTTCCCCCTTACTCTTCATGGGATGGGGGAAAATTCTCTAAAGGCAAACTGTTTTAGCACACAATTTGGTTCCCCTTTAAGAGAAGGGGGGGGGGGGGGGAGTGAGTCAGAAACATGGGAAGAGGAAACAGGGAGAGAAAAATCTGCAAAGGGTCCACCCTCAGAGGAAACAGCAGGTTGCATGATAAATCTGGAGAGGAGCAAATGTGAATCTGAGATATGAGATAACCCATTTACCAGTATGAAACCCGTAAGCCAGCATGAAATATCAGCAAGATAAGACAGCTCATGCACGCATATACACACGCACACACACAAATGCACATATAAACAAACACACAAACCCAAACACATCTGCACTAACATGTATGCGACACTAAGCAAAAGGCAAAAGCCTGGCAAAGGCCCATGGCTCCTCTTGACTACGCTCCACTGAACATGCTAGGGCCCTCCAGTTAGGTCAAGCAGATGAGAGCTGAATAGGGCCTCATTAATCACTGTGATTGGTGACTGGTCAAGCCTGTCTCCATGGGAGGGGCTGCTGACATCTGCATGGCTGAGCTGGCAGCAGGAGAGATGGTCAAGGAAGTTTGGATTTTAACAGAGAAAGTGAGAAAGAGAAAGATGGAGACAGGCAGAGAGTGAGTGATGGAGAGAGACAGAGTGAATGAGATATTCCCTTTGCTGCCATGGTACCTCTGTGGGGAGAGAGCGAGAGGTATAAAAACACAGATTGAACCTGACCTTCTGAAGGATAGACACCTGTCTTTTTGATGTGTTAAGAAGATGGGCTCTGCTTCTGGTTCAAAGCAACTCAACTCTAGACTGAACAAACCCCAGTGGAATAAAAGAATATTCTGTCTGGAACAGCACACACACCCGCATGGAAACCAGTCGCAACAACTGAATAAGGACACACTTGCAAACCTGTACATACGCAGCTCTGAACAAGAGAGGTTACTCTCATTGTACCATTAGTCTCTGTGGGAGGTATATGGCCAAACAAAGCTGTCTTTTCTTCCATGATAAAAAAACAACAACAACAAAGAATAAAAAAGGAAAGAGACAGTCATATCTTCGCCGGGCGGTGTTACCATGAGTTTCTGACTCTTTCCCTTTTGATGTGTGTAATACTCCATGACGCCCTGCTGACCTGCAGCTGTGTGGAAAGCCATGGTAGAGTCCGTGTTGCTGCTTGGGGCTGAGAGACAGCAGCAGGAACCTCTGAGCTTTGGCTGGTTCCATCCAGCTTGTCTATATCAACTGCCTGCACCTGTAGGCCAAAGCCACCCGTCCCCCAGGGCTCATACACGACTGATGCTGTTATCAGACCTTTTCCTGATGGATGGTGTGCTGGGATGAGTGATGAAATGCTGTGTCGCATACAATGTGTACCGTGCAAATGGGACGCACCACACGGCACACCTGCTCCCTCACTTCCTTTTCTAGTTCTCTCTCTCTCTCTTTCGGTCTTTCAGACACACACACACACACACACACACACACACACACACTCACACACACACACACACACACACACACACACACACACACACACACACACTGTGGGTATACATTCAGATGTTGTAAAACTGGGCATGATATCAGACTAACTATCTCCATAATGGAGGGATTCAGCTCTTGGAGAGCACGTTCCACACTCCCACCTGCACACGTCACACACACAGACAGACTTTACACATGACTCTGACACAAGCCTGGGGAACCAACCACACAACCACAGTGGTCCATGTCACACTGCTTGTGTAAATCATTTATCGCTCACTTCTCCCTCTTTCAGAACAGAAAAGGAGAACTAGAGGTTGTGAAAACTGTTAAGGCAAATGAAGAGAAAGACAAATACCTTATATTGACTTACAGTTATCAAAGCTGCTTTGAGAAAACGTTAATGTCAGAGACAAGATTCAAAATCATTTGCATTAAATGTACTGCTACATAAGATAAGAATCGCTCTCATTTCAGACAGTGGAAGGAGAACCTAGATACCCAGATTTCTAGGCACCGATCATCTAAAATGCAGATCCTGTGCGAGGTGGTTTTAATAGACGGTTTTAATTCTGCATTACTTTGAATGATGTTGATTAGTCTGGGGAATCAACAGCCCACTATTAGCATTACTTATTCATGTAGAACAGAAATGTTTGACCAGCATGAATAATGTTGGCCACACAAGCTCTGAAATTATACAAACCACCTCAAAAATGAAAACTCCAGCCATGGACTCCATTGTACTCTTTTTCTGCTTATTATTTTAAGACTCAATTCACAAATCATATATTTTTGTACTATTTGCTTTAGAGAAAGATATATCTAAGACATATATGAGATATATCACCATGTTCACTTCCAAAGAAAACCATTTTTGACTGTAAATTGTTGTAGTAATTGTTTTGCTATCCACAAATAGAGAAGCAAAACCCTTGAACACACAATTTGAAACCAAAAGGACCCAATCAATATCTCTGTAGTTTTCATATGAATAAGCTATCCAAACACACACACACACACACACAAGCACACTCAGTCACACATACACATATTCACACAGACACACACAGAAAAAGCAGTCACACAGTTCCATTCCCCAGCTTTCCCTCATGCTGGCTGAATAGCTACGCGACAGAGGACATCAATCTTGGCCTTGGCCGTTGGACTGCTGGAGAGTGCTGGCCGGGTAGGGGGATATGATTTTGGCATCAATCACACTTTATTCTTTGTCTGTGACGTTGCGTTGTCTTCATCGCACGCCGTGTTTCTCTTGCCCTGTCCTCATCGATCCGTTCTTCTCAACAGCTCCCAGAAAGCCCATCAATCTCCCGCTGTTTCTGAGGCTATGGCCCAAACCATCGCAACACAACCAATCGCAGAAACCTTCTCGTGTGGACGGGTGAAACGCGCGCGAGTGCACGCTTGCGCTCGTCTGCACACACATGCGACCGTTAAAGCGTTACAGCAAACATACCAAAACCCTTTTCCACTCTCAGGCCTCTCAAGCTTAGCTCTCACAATGCATATATTTAACTCTCCCAGTATTCTCAAGATTTTCTCCTCTTACTATTGCTCTTTTCAATTATTTCAATCCATGTCAGCGACTCTTTCCTTACCTTTCTTAAAAATCTGTCTGCTCTTCATTTTTTATTCTCTCTCCACTCCCAATTATCCTCTCCCTCACTCCATCTCTCTCTCTTTTACACTCACCAGCTCTCCCTGTTCTTCTCTTTCTTTCCTCCCTCAGTGTGTGGAGGGGAAGTAAAGGAGTGAGTGAGTGAATGAATGAGTGAGTGATTTACAGAAGAAGCACAAATAGTGCTTTAACACCACTCTATAAATCTCAGCCTGCACTCCAGAATGGTGCTCAGAGAGGACCAACACGCGGTGTTAAGACTCCTTCACCCAGGCTTTTAATAGTACCTCACAGACATAGCTGGGCTTGTGGATTACGTGGCCACAAAGATGAGGGAGAGGATGATAGATACTGCAGGAGAGAAAAAGAGGTAAGTACAGGACAAGAGAAAGAGTAAGAGAACAAACATCTGATGAAAGTGGGAAAGAATCTGTGTAATTGAAATGGCAGATGGGGGGAAAAAAGTTCCTAGGTTCCTCTTCTCTGAGTTCCCCTTCTCGCTAGTATGCATATAAATACTGGTTATAATACTAAAAAAAACAAAAAAAAACAAAACAATGAAAAGCTGTAAATAAAACCCCTCTTATGACCAATACACTGCAAAAAGCCTTCCTACAGACAACACTGCAACTGGGGAAAACCTGTTTTACGAGCACGAGGAAGGAAAGAGCAGAGGTATTGATGTTAACGATCATATTAACTACCTGCTCACAGCGCAGACACAATGTAATCTGAGGCAAGCGCTGAGCTCCGTGTCCTGATAAGTTGAGCCATGACCTCTTAGTGAAACTGTTAGTGCTGCGCAGTGGAAGCGGCACAAGGACACCAGGCACTTGAAGACAGATCGTGCAGTCGGTGATGGATAAGGCCTCTCAATCTCAATGACACAGACTGAATTATAGGTGGCCTGGGGTAATTGGGTCCTTTGGCAGCGCGACACTCTGCACGCCATTTGGGTGAATTTGAATTTAAGATGTGAAGGTTCTCCTTGGCTGTTTCCATTTCCACTTAATTCTCTGTCCTTTGCACTGTACCCATGTCTTAAATTACAGAGTGGGGCTGTTCTGAGCATATAGTGTACCTAGTTGAGTATACCATACTGAGTAGCTAGTTTTGATTGGTCCTTAGGTGAGTTCTGTGAAATTCAGCCGAGCATTTGGAAGTGTGGGTATGGGGTCTGCTCAGTGTTTGGACAGGTGATTGTGAAGTCAGTTATGCATTCAGCCAGGTGACTAGGAAGTGAATTGTGCGATTATGAGGCCAATGTGAGGTCGTTTGATTGTGAGGTCAGCTGATGGTGAGGTCATTTGATTGTGAGGTCAGTTGCGCAATTTATGGAGATCATTACGAAATAAGGTGATTGTGAAGATAACTCTTGTTTCCAGTCACTTGAAGTTCAGCTTGTTCAGGTGGGCATTGAGTTTGGTGGTGTGCTTGTTCGGGAGTGAGTACACTACGTGTCCACCTGGCTCACCTTGTTTCTTTCAAACAGTTCACTCTGGATGGTCTTGAGATCTGTGTCCAGGGCGCTGGCTGCCTGCCTACGCTTACGGGCCAGCTGCTCCTCCAGGTCCTCCATCTGTGCGCGCAGTTTCTTATTGTCTCTCTCCAGAGCCAGCTTCTCCGTCTCCAGCCTCTCCCGACGACCCCACTCCGCAGCGTTCTCCACCTGCAGGCGCTCCATCTGCACCAGCCCCACAAGCCACAGGCCAGCCAGAGAACATGAGCGAGAGAAAGAAAGACAGGAAAAAAGACGGTGAGAAAGAGTGAAAGAAGGAGTGAAAAAGTTAGAGCAGAAAGGCTGAGAAACTAAACCGAAATGAAACTCTAAACCAACCACTCGGGAGAAATGTACTGTTCTTATCGTCCGATAGGGAATGTTATGCTGCTTCATAACAACAGATGCCTGGGAAAAAAAAAAAAGACTACCTCGATCCAATGGTATAGAACAATTTAAAGCATGAGAGGAGGAACTAAAGGACGTTCCAGTAAGAGCGTGATGCTTCTGAAACAAGTCTAACGGGAAGACATCCTGCAGAGACCTTTTACAAGTGGAGGACTGCTTCACTAGCGTTTTATGAGTTCTCTTCAGATAGCTCAGACATAAAGCATGCACACGGCGTAAGCTCGGTCCTAATTCCCGAGTCAGCGTGGTGCGAACAGCTCAGCTCCTGGAGGGGGAGCTATGGCTGTGCAGTGTTGCTGAACTGTCAGGGCTGGGGAATTTCTGGATGCTACAACATGGCCCTTTGAAAAAGCCCAAGGGCCAGCGGAGCTCTTAAAAGAACACATCAAAGAGGACGCTAAACCAAACAGTGTGGCCGCCCAAGCGTGATGGTCTGACTGATACTGCGAGAGGAATTAGTGGGCAGAGAGTGAGAGAGGATCCAATGCATAATTTAACTGGATGGGCTGTGGCAAAGTAAGAACTTGGATAAAATTCTGAAAAGCTGGACATGTGGTTTTGAATTTATTCTGAGTTAAGGGTATCTCCTAAGCTAATTCAGTTATATGCAAATGAACAGCAGCGCTCCACCAGGCAGGAGCAGCGCCTGTATGGACTGGTCACGTGCAGATGTCTGTCGTAGGAGCAGCGGGTGGGGAAACTGTGAGTCACCTCTGCCCGTAGCTCTGCCAGTTTCTTGTCCATGGTGGTGCGGGCTCCCAGTTCATCCTCCAGGTCCTCTGACATGCGACCCAGCTCATCCTGATGCATCTCCTTCAGGAGGTTCAGCTGAAAATAAATAAATAAATAAATAAATAAATAGAATCACGGTTACAGATGTTTGCTGTAGCACAGTATAAAATACTCTTATTTTAAAATATACTGAACAGTCAAAATGTAATCATTTTGTGCACATTTCACTGTTAGAATGATAAAGAACTGTGGAGTGCTTAACAGGTTGGAGGTTAGAAGAGGTCTTGTGGATGTTCTGGATACATGGCGAGTAACTCAACAGTTTTCCAACAGCTCTGATAATGAGAGAGTGAGAAGCTTTATGGTGATTGTATAGTCTCTCCACAGAGGCTCTCACCTCTTCCATGCTCAGCCTGCCTCAGTACTTAACATGCACTGCAGGCTTTGTGCTCGCACAGCTGGGCCCGGCACGGGCGTTTCATCCATTTCACCACTAAATTTCCCTTCTCCTCCTCTGAGGCAAAGATGCTCTTACCTTCACTGTCCTGCCTACACTCCCCTCTCTCTCTCTTTTTTCATCAGCCATCCTCCTATCACCTCTCCTACAACTCGCCCCACCCTACCAGGCCATCGCAATCATCCCTCACTCATTTCCACTCAGTCACAGTCAATTTCTCAATGATGCATCTCATTCACAAAACAGCAATTCAGTTCAAAGGGCTTTTGACTGTAAAGTATTTGTGTGTGTGTGCGTGTGTGTATGTGGGGGTGTGTTTTATTTTACAAAAGGAATCACACATGAATTTATTGTGAACGACACCAATGTCAATAAAATACACACTGTACACTTTCTCTTCAACCTCCAACGATCATAAAATGACCAATGGCCAGATATCTGTGCTCACTAACCCTCGTGTTGGGGTAAGATGACAGCAAAATATCCTTCATTGGACACAGAGTGCCCCCTGGTGGTCATACATGGGTGTCACTTGGTGCAGAGTTCATCTGATATCAATCACAGCAGGAGCGACTGAGTGTTGGAGATGTCTGTAAGACTGTAATCAGCCAAGAACAGTGTCAGTGACACTGATCAACTATTAGTGACTGCAGCCAGGAGGACCTTCCTCACGCCCATAAACACGACCACGCCTACACACAGGTTCCTCCTAAGAGGAGACCATAAGACTCTTGTCTCCACCATTATTTCACAAGCTGCCTTCAAGTGTACCACTTGTGGGTATATGACTGATCTTTTCAATCTGAAGGGAGAAATCGCATACAAAAATGTAACTTTAGTTACCATGATTTCTCAACTCTAAGGTTACTAATCTCTTAAAATGTTACTGCTCTCAACCTTACTCAGGTTGCAGGCAATCATTAGTGCCCTCTTAAAAATCTTGTCTTACAGCAAACAAGCTTTGGCTCTTTTAATGTCATTTGTCTAAGGCCTATGAATGACTGGCCCTGGAAAACGCCATGACCCTTTCCCATGACCCTGAGCTCATGTATCTTTATGAAGAATCTATACTGAGGCTTTTGAAAGTGGGTAAAAGAAAGAGGGGAAAAAAAGAACAGTCTTAAGAGAACTGGTAGAGGGCCAGTGACTGGAGCTTGTCTTAAGTTATCATTCTGAGGACAGAATGAACTTCAAACCCGCCTCACACCCAAACCAATGGCTTTTAATGAGAGCAGTTCTCACCTGTTTCAGGGCCTCTTGTTTACTTTTGTTCAACTCCTCATATTTAAGTTTCCACTGGCTTAATTCCGCCTCCAGCTTCTCAATGTTCTTACTAAGTGCATGTTTGTCCCTGAAACGAAGAGCAGATTATAATGATATAACAATTCAGTCAAAATAACAGCGCTGTACAGCTTCAGTGAGTAAATACATTGCTTAGAGCATTATAGAACATTATAGAACATTCTGATGGTTCTCTCACCTATGGTTTAATTAAAACTAAATGATCAGTAAAACGAGAGGCCCACTGCTGATGCACCATATTAAAGAGGCTGCTAACCTCAGCTGTACCTTAAGAGCAAAACATCTCCTCAGTTTACTTTATTTTATGAGCCCAACCTTCATTTTCCTCCCCTTATTTCTCTCTCTTCAAAAATACACTGACCTTTGAATTTGGCAGGCACTGGAGGCAGAGTGAAAGCTAGAAATAATGGCATAAGGATGCAGACTGCTTCAAGCAAAGCCATTTTACTATTTTTCCTTTCTTCTTTTGTTTTTTGTTTTTTAAGAACGCCTCTGTGGTCTGTTTCCTGAATGCCCCTCACAAACTGATCATGATGTCACATCGTACTTCTTTGAAATGGCAAGCAAGAATTTCTTCACTGATTGTCAGATGACTTAAATAAGCATGGTTTCCGCTTTCAGAGCCGAGTGGAGATATCTCCGCGTGAAACAAAATTTCCGTCAGCAGATTCTGCAGCCTGTTATGTTCATATTAGTCCCTAATTCTGTGTGTGTGTTTAATTAAATAGGCATCAGGATTTCATTTTATCCTGTTCCAGGGAGCCCAACCATAATCAAAGACATTTGTCACTTTACGTCAACATTATCAGCAGTGAATGGAAAGCGTCAGGGGCAGGGACACAGGGATGTAATGACACTGTAATGCACTGAGCACCCTGAAGCCAATATCAATGCTCCATGTCACGGAACAGGAGTACAAAATAGTTCCATCAGTTGCAATTACATTTCTGGTTCAGTTCAAGATGCCAGAATGCCACTTTAGATTTTAAGTTTTTGTAGCATGTTTGAATCTGAAGTACATATCAGACTTCTGCTTCTATCCACAATGACAAAGCATCTCAGCTACTTAACGTCACTCAGGCAGTCTTTAGTTTTCAGGGCATTACATTATTTGATACTTAATGTGTAGGCCCAAAAATTGTTTTCAGCACATTCTGTCACTTCTCCAGAAGGTTCATTTGAAAATGGAAACCCTGAATAAAGATATTAGTTTGACACAACGTTGATTATGAATGCCTATTCATACAGAGGAACAGAAATGCTACGCGTCCCCTATGTCCTTACTCGCGCTCCTTCAGCAAGACTTTCTGGGATTCGTCCAAGCGGAGCTGAAGGGCGTTGACCTTACTGGAGTCCTCCTCCAGAGAGGCCAGATCATCCCATAGCAGCCGACTGCGGTCCTGGCGACTGAGGGCTGAACGCAGGCTGCTGGCACTGCGAGAGTCCCAGGAGTCTGGACCCTCGGCTTTGGCCTTTAGAAGAGCATCAAAGAGCTCAAGCTCCTGAGAAGCACAGAACAGAGCAACAGCAGAGAGGGAGAGAAAGAGAGAGAGAGCAGAGAGAGAGAGAGAGAGAGAGAGAGAGAGAGGTGTAGCAATACAGATGAGAAGAGAACATCCACACACAGAGTACAGATATACTTCATAAACTAAATTTCTTCCTTAATTTCACATCTCATGCAATTACTGTCACTGAAATTGTTTACTCCCTGTATAATTACCATAAACACAGAATAACACAACTAACCTTCAACACAAGTTACATAATCCTTGTAGCTAAACATTTACATAGCTATTTTCACTCATCTTGTAGAGGTATGAGGTGCTGGACAAAAGAGACAGAAATCAGGCCTCTTATTTACTTTTCCTTAATTACATCTAAACCTAGACACTAACATTTCTATAACACTCGCATAACATTTGTCATACTTCCTTAACTCGTCATTTCAAATCGACAAGAAAAAAAAAAGAATTTACTAGTCCTTTCAAGCACAAATCCTTTTCATTAGAGCAGGGATTATATATCAAAGCGCATACCCAAGGAGGAAGACGGAGGACACTGCCAATTTCCTGAGGTTGCATGAACCTTCAATAAACATTAGGGTTACAGAAACACAAATACAATAACAAGTTCCTACCACAAGAGGGACCCAGAGGCATGCATTTGCACTTGACCGACCCAAGGTTTCACATGTGGAAGTACTCAGCATGCCTGTGGGTGTTGAGCCAGATATGGAGTGGCAGGAAATGGGACAGAATCAAACAAGGCTTTGAATCAGGCTATGCTAGCAGTGCTGTTTACTTTGAAAATAATTCTGAATTGGCCTTGTATGAGCTGTAGTCTGAGAAATTGTTGCTGACCTCAAAACTAAAACGTTGTCCTGTGGAGGTGCACAGGCATACCTTCCGTCCACACTGACTGTGCCTCATAGCAAACATTTGCATTCACTTGCAACCACAAACTGTTCTGCTCAAGCACAGACACTGCCCCCACCTCCGAAAAACAGAATGGGAAGAGACAGGGGTCACTCGTGCCCCAGGCCCACTGGAATTCCATTAGAACATTTGGTCTCCAGGGGGCGATTAAAAGCACACTACATGAAAGAAGGTGTTCTGAGTTTCAGGCATTATGCACTGTGTGCGAAGGAACATAAGCAGACATGTGTCTTAGTATGAGGTTTCTTTTATCTTCTCCTTTCTCTGCTTCGTTTTTCGTGTACCATAGTTAATGTGGTTTACTGTGAGCGGAGTAATGTCTAGCCTTTCTGTCTGGTTCTCCTAACTCTGTCTTTGAGTCTAGCGTTTGACCTACCTTTTGTCTCTCTGGTCTCTCTGTGCTCACATCTCTCACAGGCTCTTGTTCTGGAGACCCTGGTCCCTCCCTCGCCCTCTCCTCCTCCTGGCTCTGTTGCTTGCCGTCTGATGCCGTGGGTTGAGAGGGCGAGGAGGACGCTGTTGACGAAGAGGAGGGTGGGGCTGAGGTTAGCGCGTTGGCCGGGGAGGTCTGGTCCGCTCGGAGACGCTGGGCCTCCATTCGGAGCTGTTCGTTCTCTGAGGCCAGCTCCTGACGTTCGCGTCGTACTCCCGTCAGCTCCTTGGTGAGCGCGTCCAGGCGCTGCCGCAGTTGCCGAACCTCGTCCCTCGCTCTGTTGCGCTCAGCGCGTACTTTACTCCACTTCTCGCGCCAGTTGGCGGTGCAGTCGGACCACCAGCGCATGGTCTTCTCCATCTGAGCCGCGCGAGCGCGCGCCTCCTCCAGCTCCCGCAGCCGCAGCTCCTCGCGGCTTTCCCAGTCGCCTCCGGCGCTCTCGCACCCCAGACCAGGAGAGAGCAGCAACGGGGGGCTGGAGCTTGGCGTGCCCCCTGTGGGGCTGGGTGTGTGTGTCAGGCTGTCCGGGGACCTCACCCGGTCCGGCCCCAGTCCCAGGCCACACAGCAGGCCTGACCCTGACTTGGTGGCCTCGGCAACATGAGGGCTGGGCGTGTGGTTCATCATAGAGCCAATGATGAGTCCGAAAACACCAGAAGCGAAGAAACGATGTGACCAAATCAGGAGTTCATGATTCTCGTCCACGTCAGGAGTCCATGATCCACTTCCTGAGGAGGAAGAATGTTAATAGAATTAGTGTCAAATCAGATTAGTGGCATTTTTTTTTTTTTTTTTTCAGAAAGAACTTTCATGTGAATAGTTGTGCGCAAGAGTATTTCAATATAATTTTATGACTCAGATACATTTTACTCACTCTATAACCCAATGCTAATCTGGGCGCATTCAAAAGCAACCAAAACAACACCACCACCACCACAAACAACAACAACAAACACATGTTCCATCAATCTCTCCCACAGTTAAATCAACAAACACACTTTTCAAACATCCTCTTTCACAGTGGCATAGCAATTCTCTTCCTCTACGTCCACAGTGCTCCATCAAGGTCCTAAGGAAACCTAGCAGTTTAAAGGCAGTATGTTAGATTAAGATTGGAATATAATCCTCCTGAAACACAGAAAACCAAGGGGGTATTCCAGAAAGTGGGTTTAGTGAAAACTTAAGAGTTATTATCTCAGAGTAAGTAGTAAACCTCCTAATAGAAGAGCCCTGTGGCTTTGTTTTGCTAGGGGAATGAATCCATAGGGCTATTCTATTAGGAGAGTTACTACTTATTCTAAGTTAACTGACTCTGAGTTTTTACTAAACATGCTTTCTGGAATACCCCCACAGGAGGAGAAATGCCCAACCATTCTCAGGCTCTAACACTACCAAACTTAATCACACGGTCTACTGATTTCAGCTGGTCACACGTAACACCACAGAATTCTCAAAGTTAAACATTTCCAAACGCAAAGCAGATGGAATACTTTTATGTTAAAATTTGATTTCCACATATTCAAAATGACCCAATCAAGCAACTTCAGATTTGCATCAAAAGACCATCATCTTACTCACAAATTGGTAATTCAGTTGGATGCCATGGTAATCAATCTACCATAGTAGTCAATCTAGTCTCACCAAGGGCATGATCGGTCACAGACAGGACCAACAGCTAAAAATGGGGAGAGAAGCTTTTCCCCACACCATGGTAACTCAATAAAGCAAATTACCACCAATGTCTGCTAAATTCAAACAATACCATGACAACCAGGGCCTGTGTTTACCCAGACTAGAGAGAAATCTCCCTCACAGAGACAAGGAAACTCAAAATCTAAGACAAAGACAGGTTCACACACTCAGGCTTCCATTTTTTAAATTTCAAATGTGCGTGAGGAACAACGTGTTTCATAGAGGCTGCTATAGGATGCAAAAGATTTAATGTATGCATTAAATATAAAGACTAAAAATACCACATTGCGGGGTGGGGTGGGGGGGGGGGGGGGTGGGTGTTCAACAATCCTGTGCTATTCGTTAGACACTCAAAAGCCCTGGAACACAGTTCAGTTTGACTCAAATCTGCCCCCCCCCCCCAAACCACCACATCCGTCCTCCACTGCCCTCCTGACAAATTGCCCAGAGGAAGTTCTTGGGTGGGGCCCAGGGTTTTTGGGAAACAGCACGGAGCAGGGAAGGAAACAGCAGCAGAGACTCTCCATATAACTCATTTCATACAAAATACCCTTCTCAACAAGTCTGGGGGAGCAGAAAGGATATAAATGGACAAGGCTTTGGATAAGACTAGGATTTCCAAGGGTTCTAACAGTTAGACCATACATCACGAGACATCCAAACACACAAGTCTCACTGATAATGACCAGCAAAAGCAGTCAATGTCGGCCAAATGTGCAGTAGACCACGTCTTGGGTAATATTATACAAGCCCATTTTATCTTGGTATAAATGGCCCTTGCCACTGCACTTAATTTTTTCTTGTTTGTCTCTGTGGTGAGATGCCAGGAATATTCCACGACAAGCAGCTGATAATTCAAAGAACTCAAGAAAACGATGGGGAAAAAGAGGCCAATGCATGAAATCACTCACTAGTACACACTCCTTCAGCTACTCATTTCTTGGATGTAGGACTAATGAGCAGTCTTCAGCACTCACACATGTAATAAACAAAACAAATGCATGAAATGAAAGCAAAGAAAACGGAATATACGCAAGCCACATAACTGGAATTTAAGCTTTAACTAGCCGTAAAATGCAATCACAATCCAGAGCATGCAAGGTCTGGATGGCCCTTCTTCTCTAAGTAAATGTACTGTCATTGCTTGAGAACATAATGGTTAGAAAATTCTGACAACCCAGATTTTAACACATTTTTCTACAAACATCATTTCTCTTACTGAGGCGTTTATGTTAGATACTAACCTCAAGATACAGAAGTAATCAAAGAGAATGCATGCAGTTTGCAGAGTCAAACAGAGGTCAGTAACACTTTCTGTGAACTCGAGGTCACGCATCATATCTGCCCCATCCAAAACACATTTATTTAAAGTAACAAGATGCACTGATACTTTCCACAGCTATGTACATGTGTGAATGCGAAGCTTGACGTTTGTGCCTTGAAAAATATCTCATAGTCTAATTCAGGTCATAAGGTCAAAAAGATTACACAATGCTGGTTTCGGAAGCTCACAAACAGAGAAGTTAAATGCTTTCATACATGTCAATGGATGAGTGGCTCAGGTTTTTGCAAGATAAAAGGAACTAATAAAAGCTCATCATTATAAAAAAGTTAGGATAACTGATCATTTTTTCATCTGACATGAATGAATTTAAAAAAGTAACAGTGGTTCAGCAAAACTACTTCAAATCCAAAAGCTAAGACCTGGACAAGAGCATCACAAGCAAAACCCTGCCCCTGCCCCCCCACCCTTCCCCTCTCAAAGGGTATGTTTACACACAGATATTTTCATCAATCTGAATGAATTCCTGAAGATTCTGAAGAATGCTGTTTACATGTGCACTGAAAAACAGCAACCTGTATAAGCATCTGTTTACATGTCGAACAGTAACTTGTGGTATGTGAACCAGCAAATCTTTTTGGACGAATCTTTGAAATGCACTGAGAGTTCTGAATCACTTTTTTAAAAGATTCCTTTATCTCACTTCACAATCATGCCCGCTGGGTAGCTGCTCACCCTCTCTCCAGTCAGTATTAGTAGTGTGGTCTATTCATTAAGGAGCCCATCACAAAAACTCTTATCAGCAGCACGTTCATGGTGGCAACTAACCAATGGCTGTTAAGATAAAACACACCTTGCATCTCACACTGACCATCTTATCACAGTGACTTAGAGACATCACTGACTGTGGTGATCAGTGACTACAGTGCATGCTAACCTAATGACTCCATTTTTTTTTCCGGGCACACGACAGGGTTTTAATAGTCTGATTCAGTTTCACATAATGGATATTATAATTTAATTATGATCAGTTTTTTCAATGTCATGACATTCATTTCCGTACGTGGTGTTTCACCACACAGCAGGTTAACAACAGCCATAACGTTTGTAAGAATGTAGGGTACACATTAAAATGACACACCACTCTTGTATTTATATGGCTTCTATGAGCGGATTCCAACCTGGGTCTTTGGGCTGGTGGGATAAGACTTTTCTCGCTGGTTGCACAGGGCAAAAAAAGGCCCCCTCAGGACCAGCAGAATGGTCAGTGGACAAAAGAAATGTGGTGTAAGAAGAACATGTAGCGTTATAAACAAAAAGGGTCAATAAGACATTCCATCCATATAAAGCATATCCTTCCTGGTATAGCCATGCTCAGATTAAAAGGGTTTGGGTTTGACTTTCTGGTCCAATTTAAATCCAGACCACAACACATGTCCAAGCTAAGATAAACAATTTTAAAGAAACAAATTATAGATGGTCGAGCCATGCCATATGTGTCCTTCTCATACATCCCCCCGCCCCACTGCATTCTGCAAAGAGCTTTCAGGAAAAGAATGAGAAGCATCTTTGTGCAAACCTGCATCCATGTTTTAAAAAAGTCATTCTGTAGAAGGCAAAACTGGAAAAGGTCAACATCCAAAACAGCTGAAAACAGTATGTTGGTATGCTGCTTTTTTATTGACTTTTTTTTTTTTAATTCAGTCTGTGTAGGGACATGTCTCCTTTTACTGACCTGAGGGTTATAACCCTTGTGACTAAAAGCAATCTACATGCTTATAGTCATTATCTGAGTGCCTTACAATCATCACTTTCTGTGTTAGACATAACACCCATCTTGAAATAACTATGGGGTTTTCACGCTCAGGGATCAACACACAACCCTCCATACACTATCATAGACTAAGTAATCAGTGCCTCTTCAGGCCTCCTGCATAATGGAGACAATTCAGAAAATTCACCAAGATATACCTAATTCTACATGGCAGCACATTACAACACATCTTATGACAAAAGTAAGATGTGATCTCTTTGCAGATGTATGGTTAGCACTTTAGTCTGCTGCACATAACTGTAAAAATAACATGGTTATCAATTAGATGCCTTGAGGTTAACTTGTCCTAGATAAAGCAGAAGGCAGGCAACATAAATTTCTCAGTTTCCGACCACAAAGTTCACACATGTTTTCTTCTTGCCTCCGTATAGATGAGATAAGCTTCCCCTTCACCTGCTCTGAGGACCACATTACACAAACAAGTCGTTTCACTTCAAAGTTTTTTTGGTCCAGATGCTAACTGCCGGCCACTGTTCTTATAAGGACTATTCTAATCCAAAATTCCTGTCTTCATACCCTTTTTAGGAACTCAGTAAATTAGCGCGGGTTTGAATGATGAATGTTTTATGTAATGTGTGGATGATCGTTTTTCAATGTTGCTTACGAAATTTCAGAACTTAAAATACTTGTTCCTGTCTGAACGCTTCTTTTGTTGCGGCTCAAACTACAGTGCGCCATTAATAATGTGTTACGTGTGTTCATGGTGAGGTCACAACAAACCCTCAACCAAATGGGGCTTCCTAAACAACGACAGCATGCCCAAGGCCCGAAGAGAAAACCAGTCCAATATTCTTACCCAGGCCAGAGAGACCCACAGAGTCACCTACAGACATGGTAAAAGGCTAAACAGCCATTATAGCAAAGAGGTATTCTTCTGTGTTCTTTCCAGCTCAGAGTGTGAACTACTGGAAATATAGGCATTCCTTCAAATTCTTCACATAACATAACATGAGTAAGAGACATCTTATAACTGTATTATTTTTATCAGTCAAAAAACGTAGCCAGCAGACGGTGGTATTAAAGTTTTCTGAGTCTGTCATGGTTTGACCTCTGTTACTGTACAATGACAGGAAAGACATCCTGATGTGAATCAGCCGTTCTTTGTAGGCGAGGAGTAATTTCACACTTACTGATATGATCACCCCACACTTGTACATTTGTTGCGTAAGCAGCATGTAAACACTCAGCAGATATGTATTGCATTTCTTATGGGGACTTTGCAAAGTGTGAGAGGAGGCCAAACTCAGCATTGTTTAGTGAAGCTTGCCCATGCATCACCAATGATGTTACAGCCCATTTCAATTTTCCAATTTACAGCCCCTTAAACTTTTTACTGGCTAAACCCCCTCAACATCAGACTTTAAAAAACGACCACAAACCCCAAGAGCTTCAGCTTGCATTGCTCAAGTTTCCTGCTGAGACAATGTGAAAACGAAGTATCAAGAATATTTCCAGCTATGTCTTGGAGCGCAAACAACAGTGCAGTTACATCAGTGAGATACCCCTCACCCATTTATACCTACAGACATAGCTTTTCTTGTAGCACTGAGGACAACATTAACAAAGGAAGAGAATGGAAGTCAGCTCACTGTCTCAGTTCTGGGTCAATAAAAGATGGGCTACGTTTAAGGTCCCTGTTTGTTTGAGTCTTAAAGTAGCCACTGCAGAAACACTCTTCCTTGTGCTTATAAGTCACACCTCTGTTCACAGGCTGAGCTATTCTGTACAACTACAGATCAGTAATGGGAGTAGGTATGGAGAGTAATGGGGGATATGGATTTTCTGTCTTTTGACGATACTTTTTGTATTGTTAATTTACTTGTTTTTTAACAATCCAATCCATGAGGAAAATCAAGATGAGAATGTTTCTGTGAATGTTTGATCCAAAAGAGTTCTTGAAATCTGTTGAGCAATCAACAAATAGCCTAGACTTATCTGTTAATCTCTTCTCCAACATGGGCCCGAGAACACGCTGACCAGAAAAAGGGGAAAAACCCGAGGCCCAAAGATGCACAAAGCACAGTTAAAAAACACTTCATCCTCTGTTCACCAAGCCAAGTCAAACCGCAGCTCTCATGTGTCTGTGTGTGGTAGCTGTGTGAAAAGCATACAGGCGATTGAATTTCCCCTCTCTTCCGAAGAGCACTGTTAGTTCTGAAAATAACAAAAAAAAAAAAAAAAAGAAGGAGAAGAAGAAAAAAAGCGAGAGGGACTAGGAGTCTGGGGATGACCAGGTGCAGGGATACGTGGGCTGGATGTGGTGGTTTACATGGTGTACAATCACTGGATAAACCAGCACTCTATATTCCCGTGGAGTAGGAAGTGGCTAAGTTCTGGTTTCCGTCAATGAGACACACGCATTCCATCTACAGCAAAAAACTCCAGCACAGTGTTTCCCGAATCCAGCCCTGTGGATCCGCAGCTTGGCACACGTTCTTCCTCAGCCCTGGGACTCTCCAATCAAATAATCAAAGACTTGGATACGAGTGGGTAATATGAATTGTGTGTGCTTTTGAATGGCTGTAACAAACTTGAGCAGTGCTATAGCTACCGCACACTGAACAAAGAAAACCCTGCTCCTGAGAGTCACCGAGATTCAAACAGACCTATTTCATTACTGTGTATAAAAAGCAGCCCTGTTTTATCACACTCATGTCAAATTAAGGAAATTACAAAATACTCTGTACCTACTTCCAGAAAAAGGAAACAAATAAAAGTTAATATCAAGGGGAAAAAGTACAGATATATTTAGGACTTCGATAGAGCTGTGATAGAGCTGGGGTATGTGGAATGGACAGCAAAAATTAGGCAAAATGAAAACAGAAACAACAGATGTGGGACAAAGTGAGAACAGCGTAACAACAAATATAAAAGAGAACTTTTGTCTCTTGAGTCTACTCACCACTGAGTCTACTTAAAGCACGATTTAGGGCTCGATAATAATGACAACAAATCTGACTCCAGGCTATGCGACAAGGATCGGGTCTTATTACAAACTCAAATGCTAAAGCCCGAGAATGCTCCTCACCACAGCACCTTGGTTAAACATCTGCATGAGCTCCACAGAAACTTCACCGGATAGTGTTGTGATCTTCAACCCTCCTGCAACGAGTATAAATCTATGAATACTTCATCTCATTACTCCACCGTCAGTCCTGCTAAATCAGTACTGACCTGTGTGTGGAAACGAAACCCTTCTCAGGCTCCACTGCCACCCAACACTGCTGAGCTGGCTCAATCGCGGCACTGATGCGACAGTGAAGACCACGTCATGTCAGCGTGTGGTTTGTGTGTCTTTTCATAGCATTTACCAATGCTTGTGAACTTGATGATCATGAAAACTACGCACTACTACTAGCAAAATACTTCACCAGATATGTCTGACTGTCACAACAACTCTTCTGACCTTCTGTTTGATACAGAAGGTCAGGATAATATCGCTGAATGTGTTCTTTATTTTCTTTCTTTTCAAATAAAACACGTTTTATTAAGCTGTAAAGGAGATATGTGAAATGCAGGACTTGACTTTTACCCCTCACAACACTTTACAGCACATTCACCATACATGCCTGGGAAAACTACAGTAGCAGCTGTCCTCATCTTCCAGCACAATACCATTCACATCTGCTACACTAAAATGGGTCTACAGTCTGTGTGTGTGTTTATTTAATCCTGGGAGCAGATCTCATGCTGAAAGTTAAAGACTATAATTTGAGTCAAATGTACCTGATAGACTGAATGAGTATTTTTGGGTCGTAACCACTGCAGTGTGAGAAGTGGATGAATGGTTACATGCGCAGTGTGTCTGTCCAGTGGGGGAATGTACACTAAACATCTATGAACCGTTGGTCACGTATAATAAGCATCACATGTAAAGGATAATTGACTGGATATGTGAGATGCACATCTTCAGAAGTGTGTAATGGAAATTGTCCGGAATAATCTAAGACAGACTGAAATTTAGGAAACAAAATGGCAAGAGGAAATACTAGAGAAAGGAACAGAACAATGTGGACAGGAGAAAAGATCAAGAACAGGCACAAGGAGTAAGCAGATTACAAAGAAAACAGCGCAGTAAAGGAAAAGGAAAAGAGATGGGAACAGCACTGAGTGACTGAGACAGTGAACTGTGCGAGTGAAAGGGTAATAAAATAAAGACAGAAAAGAGGAGGAAAAGAAAAGGGAAGGCTTTTGTGAAAGGAGCAGATGGCAGAGCAGTGAAGTCGTCATTCACAGAACTCCCCAGAACAGATTAAAAAAAAGAAAGAAAGAAAAAAACCCTACTATGGTTATTTACAACCCACAGGGTCAGGCTTTGTTCATCCTTGCCCTCTGTCTGTGTCTCTTTCCCAGCGGTTTTTATCTTTACTGCTTGTCTGTTTCTCTCTCGCTGACATGCACTGGGCTAAAAGATCAGGTGCAAGAGAGCAAGTGTGAGAAAGATGAGACGGGAGTTAGATGTGGTTAAATCAACAGACAAGCTGAACAAAGTAGGTTAACGAATGTACAATATTTTCCAGTGACATTTTACCAAAGTCTTAACTAAAAGTAACTGTATCTGTGTGTATGTGTGTGTGTGTGTGTGTGTGTGTGTAAGAGAGAATGGATTTGAGTATAACAGAGTCTGTATCAGTGTGTGATACTCAGAGTAAATGAGGCTTGTGTGGCATTCCAATAAACACATCATAAAATCCTTTCTCCACCCTGGAATTGTGGTTCCTTTGTCTTTTTTAAAATGGTGCACACACACACACACACACACACACACACACACACACACACACACACACACACGTGTGCGCACACACTTACTTTAGCACAATAAACAGAGCTGAAGCCCCCATGTGATCCTTGTCAAAATCTACTCTAAACACAAAGTAAATTAAAAGTATATTAGCAAGTCGTGCCTGCACAAAAAGAATTTGTCTCTGTTCATGTTCTCTTTTTGTTTTCTTCAAAGAGCGCATAGCATGGTCTCCTGGATGAGATACAGCATGGTAATGTCTGGACCCAACATTACTACAAAAAAACACTGTGCATGTTTATTGGAGCACTGGCTGGGGTACTTAAAACACTATTTCACGACTGATTACTGTTCATCCCAGTTCTGCAATGCTGAAAACAGGAGGCTAGGCCGCTGTTGGCGCGACTGTGAGAACAGATCCTTTTCCTGTCTCATAACAGAGGTGTGCGGGCCATGCCTCCTATACCTCGGCGTATCTGCTTCAAAGAAAAGTTGTGCATGGCAGAATGACATCATTTTCTCTGTCGCAGTAGGATAAAAAACCATTCTGATAACAAGCTTACAGAAAGAGGTCAGCATTAACTAAATCCAAAGCGACAATGTTGCTTTCTCTTAGCGCTTCGGTTCCCAAAACAGACCACGTCAAACGTGTCCTCATATGAATTGATATATCTGGGTGAGAGAACCTCAGCCGGTTCATTATCTCAGACTGAATCACACCTTCACGTCTCTTTGTCCCTGTGTGTATACTTCTTTTCACCGCGTCGTGTGTGATTTAGGCCATGCACAGAGGTGTGCTGCACTGTCCTACATTTTCCTCTTCCTTTCTCATAAATTTCGGCGTGCACCTTCCTCCCACTTCCTTTGGTGTAACCTCGCTGTGGTGGATTTTGCATCCCCTCCCATCCCACAATCCTTATTTCCAGCCCTGAAAAAAAAAGCAATGAACCGTACACCATCTGTTCTTCTGAGCCTCTGATGAGGTTTGGTACAGTGTGCATGTTCAGTTCAATCAATCAGTCTGACCTCAGGAGCAAACCAAACTACAAACACCGAAAATGGTGATGCAACTACTGAACGCAACTCAGGTTTAACATCAACAACTTAAAACAACACAGACAATGTCAAATCCACAGCAGTTTAAAAACATTTCATGACTTTAAACTGCAATATCTATCATGGAGAAGATAATCAAAACGCCAAAGGTGAAAAAAAATGAAGAGAGGTCTAAGTAAACAGCGTTTTAATGAGTTCATGAGGCAACATGAGGTAGTTAGGAGAGTTTTAAAGAGACCAGGGAGTCAGAGCCAAATTACAGGTGCATTCATCACAAAAACTGTAAAATTATTTCATGTTGTAAGTGAAACAGTGTCAAACATCCTGACAGTGTTTCACAAACAAGGACAAATTGCATCACAAAAGAGGAACAGCTGTCTGAAGTCTGGGCTTGACTTTTTGGATAGGTTAGCCAGACAGACACACAACTGTCCTGAGGCTCTAACCCACAGTCTAAACAATGACCACAGAACTGAACACAGGCCCACACTTCAAGCCATATCGCTATGTCAACAACAACAGCAACAAAAAAAAAAAAAAAAAAGAAAGAAAGAAAAACATATTTTGTGCGCCTCATAAAGTTGTCATTTATGGTAGGGCTACCCTTTGAAAACCATCACTTGTATGTAAAACCTTAGGGCATTAAACCTCAACCCTTAAGCCATGAGAAAAGTATAAGGTACATGTGGCGAGTAGGGCATGGTACTTGTATTCTTACCAAATAAGACGGCTCAAGACACATTACCAACCACACAATTTTCCATTATAAATAGAGTGTATAAGCTACATTCTGACTGTGATATCATTTTAATGTGGACGGTGTCACGCAATGAAATACAGATTGGATTTTTCTTCAGATCCCTGAATGCCCTAAAATCAAACGCTCTTTCTTATCTAACAAGCTATTAGTGCGCTCAACTAGATTTTGAAATTCTTAGTCCCATGGATAATTTCACTTTGGCGAAGTGTACCGCCTGCCAGCCAAAAAATTTTACGTATGATGTCCCCCCCCCCCCCACTGTAATGAAAATGTACCCGACCGTAACCCAAAATTGCATTACATAATCAATCTGTGAGTTTTGTGGACTATTACACCCCTACTCATGAATCATCTCACGGTCTTTATCCTCTATCCAGATGGGTGTACAACATTTGGAGGATGTCAAAATATGCTTTGCTCACACTGCC
Source organism: Chanos chanos (assembly GCF_902362185.1). Classification (NCBI taxonomy): domain Eukaryota; kingdom Metazoa; phylum Chordata; class Actinopteri; order Gonorynchiformes; family Chanidae; genus Chanos; species Chanos chanos. The sequence goes on from NC_044496.1 coordinate 18,122,678, forward strand.
TGTTACCCATTTTTTAACACAGTGGTGGATCTGTTACAGTGCTAGAATCCAGGCTCTGATAATGACTGTGCATGGAGGAATACCAGATGAAGTACGTAAAGCCATTTTATGCGACCAGGCACTCCTGATGGTGTAAACACACAAACATATAGATCAGGCGGTGGATTCATGGGCACTAGAATGAAGTCCTGTGCCTTCTGGGGCCTCTCCATTCACCAGAGTTTACCATCACTGAGTCTGTTCTTGTTCTGGACGTGTTCTGGAGCTCTGTGTCCTTCATCCCTCAAAGACCTGGTCAACACTAATCTTCCTGAAGAAGGGTCAAACACAGCAGTGGATATGGTGCTATATTCATTAACATTTTTCTGACCAACTTTTGCTGTAACCACATGAACACTTGACCATTTTCACTACCAGCCTTTTAATAATGACATGTTTAGAGCACCTGCACTACATCAACAAACTATTAATAGACAACCCTGAGCAACACAGAGAGAGAGAGAGAGAGAGAGAGAGAGAGAGAAAGGACAACAAAGGGCTGCATCAAGAAACAAACAAGGATCAAGCTGAAACAACTCAGCAAGATCTAACCATCACATAAACATAAGCACAACCCTAATGAAGCACTGGTGTTTATGTTCACAAAGAGAATAATACTACTCCAAAAAGGGACGCGACAGTTCTTCACACAAACCGAAAACCGGTGTTCTGTAGTCCTCTGTTCCATTTACATGTGAGGTGAACCATGGATTTTTCTTCTACTTTAGCTCTTGTAAATATAAGTTCCTGTTGAGCATGATAGCCAATGACATGGGATACATATTATTAGTGTAGGAGAACATTTGACACTGTTTGTGCTTTTGATCATTAAAAATAATGATCATAATTTTGATGCGAGCACATCTTTTCTTTTTCTTTTCATTTCTCAGTGTGGGAAAATTCGTGCAGAGTGGTCATCACATGGTATGTGTGTATTCTTTATCTGAGCAGACAGCTATAATGACAGTGTGAACCCAGAAACCATCTTAAATGATAACAAAACACATGGTGTCATTACTCAGACTGTAAATACTACAGCCTAAATTATACTGGATTAAACGAATCCACTTGAAGAAATAAAGTAGATCTGATCTTTAGGGTTATCTAAGCGTCAACTTGTTTTTCGTATGTCAAAGTAGCCATGCCTTGCGCATCAGTTTTCTTTCAAGCCAAACAGTGACAGAAACCGCGCCCCAAAAACCCAGGTACAAGCCAAACTATGAATAAGGTGAAGCGTTACACACCTAGCTGTAATACTGTGCTACACTCTTATCTAGGCTACACTCTTATCTGTTAATAATGGAGAAGTGGGAGCTCTAACGGAACGAGAAGCAAATTACCCTGTGCACAATATGCAAAGAGTAAACACAAACACACACACAGAAGTACATGCATATGCACACACTGGACAATAAGAACTACCTTATTAAAATATCACAATGTGTTGAGTGTGAACACATTCAAGACGACCTTGAGTTCTCCACTGCTTAATGTCTGGTAGGGAATAAAGAGCTGTGCAGTATCAAATACCTATGATTTATTCAGGAGCACCAATCTGCCTATGGTACTGGACCAGAGAAGGATTCCATTTCTCTCTCCGGTCTTGTATAAGGAGAGCTCACAACAGTTTCCTAAGCTTTTTTGGGTCTGTGTGCAGAGCAATCAACACATGTTTAAAAAACACAAACTTACTTAATTTACCCCAACTAACTAAAAAAAATAAAAAAAAATAATGAAAGTTATTTCATGAAACTATTTACAGACAGTTAGCCTATTCTATTTAAACTATTTAGAGACAACAATTGCTTTATTTTAGACTAGGAAAAAACCCCCCAAAAAATCGGCCCAGCTGCCATATCACACACACACCAACTGATCTCTATTGCCTCATTAGCTAGGTCAAAATATCTGATTTTAGAGGGCCAGACAGGAGAAAGAGGAAGGTGCAAACTGACATCAAGTTCCACCTCTAACCCCAATTCAACTGCTCTAGCTATAGGCTCATGACAGACTGGGTCTGCTTAGTGCACACCCCCAACACACACACACACACACACACACACAGACAGACAGACAGAAGGATGAAAAAGACCATCTGTTTCAAAGAGTCTTTGCTTGCACAGAGTAACATAAGTCTATGTTAAGCACTCAGAGGGACAACAGAATGAACTGTTTCACCATACACATACCTGGCATAATGCACTGCCCCTCAGAAAGACACGAAGGAGTCACTAATGTACACAAGCTGGCCAAATCACTGAGGGCCACTGAAGACATGTGTGTGGAACACTCACCAGGCTAATGGGTGCTACACCTCAGAACAAAAAATGATCAAAACAAATTTTCCATTTTGCTTTTTCTTTGCTGAGTTTTCACAGTTGAACTTGTTTTATTCTGATAAAGTTTTAACACAGTCTTTGTCAGTAAAACAGTGTTTTTGGGGAAACACTTCCCATAAATGCAGTGACACAATTAAACAATGTAAACATTAATGACACATTGTATAATGGTCAGAGCTGCTGAATTTTTGTCAAAAGCCAGTGAAAGCCCCTGTATTGAAAGATAAGAGGTCTCTGAGTGTGCAAGTCTGACTGAAACACACACTGTACCTCCTATCCACTAACTCTCCATTATTCAGCTCTAGTCTGGGCTGTTCTAAGATTCTTATATTACAGTGAAGCAGCAGTGTCAGGGAATAACTATGCAATGACCCTTGTCACACCAAAAGCAGAAAAATGTCAAATGTAAGGCGTAAAAATGTATAAATTATTGCACAGTTGCGGCACTAATGTGTGGACTCTCCTGCCCGCTTTGCTTATAGGATAATGAATTCTGGTGCGTGTTTTCAAATCTGCTTACAAAGGAATCACAGGTAACTAATCAGCAGTAAATGTATTCTGACTGGGAGAGAGGAAAAACGGCCCTAGAGCTCTCTGCTAGTGTCCTGACAGAGATAAAACAGAGGACATTATAATCGCTTGCCTTGCAACCAACACTACTTATTACAGCCCAATGCTTGCTGCCAAGTGGGAGAATCCCAGTGTTTCCCCACATCCTTTTGAGTTCCTGAGACAGTCCTCTGAGTTATCTTGTCATAATGTTGAGAAACTCTCTCCTGGTTATGAGATTTAACATGCCTTTTCAATTTCAGAAGGAAAAATGGCCTCTATACCACTAAAGTCTTCTGTGAGAGATCTCTGTGATGAAAATACATCCAAAAGATTATGTGTGCAAATGCCAAAGTTGGACTTACCCTGCATCGTATGTCATTTCAACGTACATATGCTATCTGGACTTGGATATGTTATTGGATAAAAAACAGAAACTCATGTTTACAAGCGTTAGCCTTTGGTAGCATGGTCCAATTATAGCTAGCAAATACAAGCCAACGGTACCATGACATACTGGTCCCTCTGTACCATATTATCAAAGCAGGCCGAGCGTATCTTAAGCCATCGAAAAAACTCCAACAGGCGGGGTTGACGCAACCCTAAAGTAAACCCAAGTTATGTTTTTCTCATCTTCACATCGCAGTGAGGTAGGACATGAATATAAGAGAATTCCATTTCAAAGTTTATGGGCCTTGCCGTGTCTGTTATATAGTGCCAAAATATTTTCTGGCACAGGCACAGACAAGGAAATCCCTCTCTTACCCCCAGAGAGTAGAGCAATGTCAATTATATTCCAACAAACACAACAATATTTCTTCATATTAAACGGCTTGGTCATTTTAGTTTTATCTGCGTGACTTCTACTATGAAACCATATTTAGAGACAGATTGCTTGGAGAGTCTATTACTTTGTCAGGAGAGGCTCAGACTACATCCTTTGATGTAGTGCTCTAAAGAGGCGTGGCTTTATTCTACACTAAAACAAAGGGCCAGGCAGACCTGCGTGTCCTATGGTCTACGAGTACAGCCTTTCTCATAACCACTCAAGCAGTGTCTGCTGTTGCTTCTTCCTCCTAAAGCCACAAAAGCTCCTGACTGCCATGTTACATCTGGCAGACAGCTTATGGGCCCAGGGTGCAAGGTAATTGGCCCCAGGGAAGCAGGGGCGATCCAATGCTGTAGTGTATTTATCTCCCTCCCTCCCTCATAGTCCCGCCTACAACACTAAAAGGTGACGTGTAAGCGGTTCCTGAGACAAAGCTGCTGAAACTGTTTGGTGGTTTGGGGAAGGAGGAGGGGCAGTCAGTGGCCCCTGGAGTGACTTCCTGTGTACACCGATCCCCGTTCCCTCAGATTTCCTTCCCACAATTCCTACACCACAATGCCAAAGATCCTAATCAATGATGCTTCAAAGATAAAATACAATTTACGCAGGCTAAAATCAAACCAAATTTTAAATAAAAATAGACAGACAGCTAACAAAGCCAAAGCGGGATGACTTGACTAAGGACATACCAGTACTCATACCAGTACTCATAAGTTCTATTCCATAACTGTTACAGTATGTTATACTATATAGTATTACACACTGCCTCGCCCAAAAAACAGTTGCAGACTCTAATATTTCGTTGGACCGCCTTTAGCTTTGATTACACCGTGCATTCGCAGCGGTTCTGTTTCGACAACCTTATGCAACGTTACAATATTTATTTCCGTTCAGAGTTGCATCAATTTTTGGTCGAGATCTTGTTGGAGACGGGAGAGTTGAACCACTCCGTAAAGTCCTCTCCAGCACATCCCAAAGACTTTCAATGGGGTTAAGGTCAGGACTCTGTGGTAGCCAATTCATGTGTGAAAATAATTCCTCATGCTCCCTGGGCCACTCTTTCACAGTTTGAGCCTGACGAATCTTGGCATCGTGGTCCTCGAATATGCTCGTGCCATCAGGGAAGAAATAATCCATTGATGGGATAACCTGGTGATTCGGTACATTCAGGTACTCAGCTGACTTCATTTTATTGCCACGTAACGTTGCTGAGCCTAGACCTGACCAACTGAAGCAACCCCAGATCATAACACTGCCTCCAGAGGCTCCAAATCCAAATGGCCACCTTTTTTTTGGCTGGGCCATGTACAATAATATAGTATAATATATAGTATTATATATTATATGCTATGTTATAATATAACTTATGTATGAATGTGGGGCAGCCACACATATACACATCTCCTGATCTTCCCTTGTGTGTCCCATCAGCCGTGATGCAGGAGGCAGTCTGCAGACTTCATCAGGGCATGAGAGCCTCAGCCTTCAATTCATACCCATATATCACTATCTTAAGTAACATTCATCAGAGAAAACAAAAGATACGGTCCAATATGACACATTTCTGCCCCAAAGACATTCTGGAGTGTCCCAGGATCAGATATTTCAGACTTAAAAACACAGCTCACACAGGTCTCATATTTGTGAGAAGGAATTTGCGTGTGTGTGTGTGTGTGTGTCTAATAGATTAAAAAGACTTTTTTAAAATGAGTATTTAATTAACTTCAAAGCTACATTGTGAGGTGATACCATACTGACAGTGATCTGATTTGTATGTGGCCATTTTTCCCCCATCTTTTAAATAACTTTACAATGAATACAAGTATGCGAGAATGTTCAGAACTGCAGGCCTGGACTAGTACAACTATTATGTACTTCTACAGCTGCTGGTTAAAACTCAAATCATTTCAATCCCCGCATCATTGTCTAATACAGAATTTTACTTTATTCAGACAAATAGTCCACTTCAATACTTCATCAGAACAAATATGTGTAATTCCTGCATTCTCACTGTCACTAAATGACAGTGAAATCAGTCAGTTCACTATGACAGTCCAGTAAAAGTTAGTATCCTTTTCTGTTCAACTCTACACATAGTGCTATGGACATTCTTCATTAAATTCCAGTTCACAAGGCTACACTATTACTGGGCAAATCTGGAAAGATTCCAAAACCTTTACATTTTAAAATCAGCCTATGACAGGGATGTACCGTGAACAACACCACTGTTCAGTTTTATCCAATATTGTCCACTGCTAAGATGCTCAGGTAGGTGAGTGTCACTTCTAAAGACAGTAATTTAAGACTTTCTCCTGACAGATTGAGTCTGGATAAAAAGAAAATTAATGCAAACCATTGAGAAAAGTCCCCTCATATGGTTAAAAACACTCAATCAAGGAACGACAGACGTATAAATTATACAATTTATAAAGCGATAACTTGGAAGGGAAGAGAAAAGGCTTGTGGTCTGAGAACTTGTGACCGCAATCAGAGATTATCATCCAAAATAGTACATATCAGTAAAACGAAAGACAGCTCCTACAGAGAGCTGATACCTTAACACACCTCCCATTCATAGAAATGCGAACCAATGGTGCATCCCCTCCATTCATTTAATCATTCAGACTGTTCCCTAATTCTTCAAGGAGTAAGTCCATCCTGATAATAATGAACAGGAGTTTACCGTATCATCAGCGTTCATAAGCTCGATTATATGGCTTGACTCTCAACATGACTATTTTGCTTCCAGTCGAGTAATTCTGACCCAGATTTCGAATTACCAATGAAAGGATGATTGTTAAAAGGTCCCAAAACAGCTATTATAGTAGGAGCACAAACATCAGAGTCGGCTGTACTTATCACAGTGGGTGGTGAAAAGAACTACAGGATTAGAGCCAGGAGATGTCACAGTAATGCTCACTCCTTCACTCTGCCCACCAAGACACACATTCCTGCTGGCAATCACACCACTCCTGCTTCCCATTTCACATCCAGTGTTAAATCAATCACGTCACAATCAAGGACCTATCAACACCAGCTAATTGACTACCTATAATGTCAGTTACTGACAAGAACAGAATGTCTAGGACAGAACTGGTGGTCTAAATCTGACAAAAAAAAATGAGTGGGAAAGGAAGAAAGAGAGTGAGAGAGGGAGAGTGAGGGATTGGGGGCTAGGCATGGGTTTGAGGAGTGAGCAAACAGAGTATGGGAGTTAAGTGTAGGGTGTGGAGGTATGGAATGCATTTAGCGGGGCTGATTGTAGGTACACTGTCAATTTGGCATGCAGGCTACACACAAGCCCCAACCAACTGAGATGGATGACAAACAACAAGACGGAAAATCTCTCAAACCTCACAAGTCGACACACGACAAGAAAAGAGGATGTGGTTGTTGTCTGAAGAGAGACAAAGCAGAGCCTCTTTCTGTAACAATACACCTACATAAATGGCGCCCTGGTACACATTTATTTCTCCTGTCGTCTCTCTCTCTCTTACACATAGCCTTTACCAAGTCTGAATGCTGCCAGAAAGCAGATGGGTCTGATCCCACTGAAAATGCTGTGTCACCATGGCAACAACACGAGTTGTTCCCTTGTTTCGTGGGTAGAGTCAGAACATGGGCATAGCAACTGAGTTGTGTTGCCTTTCCATCTGTCTGGCTAATTCCATGTTTCGGACACCACCATCCGCAGTCAGTTGGATGACTGAAAATGCTGTGTAGATTGGGGTGGGGGTGGGGGGGGGGGGGGGGGGGGGGGCGGTGTGTGAGGGGATATCGCAAAAGCATTCCACCATCTGCTGACCACATCCAGACATGGAAGTAGGGCTAAGGAGTCAGTCTCCTGAACAAAACAAAACATGTTTGTGGTGTACTTAAAGCAACTGTTTGAGTTAGCTATTAACTGTCTTTAGTATACAATCTATAACACTGCTCTACACAAGCAAATTTACACAGATACAAAATCATGAGTAGCAAGGAGACTTTCTGTGCCAAATTCATTATGGCTTTTTTATTGTTACATAGTTTCCATTAAGCTACTCAAAGAAGCCCCTTGATTCAAAGAGTCCCTTGATTTAATCCTTAATCTCCCTGCCATTCAATATGACTTTGATACAAAAGCTGATCAGAGTCACTGAAAGAGAAGAATAGGTTGGACGTGTCATACTGGCTAAGCTGTTCATGGCCTTGTCTGTCCTCTCTCTGGTGATAACATAGGAGAGGTGAAATAGAGGGAAAATGGCAAAGGAGAGAGCAAGAAACCATGACATCTGTGGATGACAAGAAGGTTCCAGATGTGCGATCCAGAACATACTTTGAAAGAAAGGAAGAGAGATGGTGAGTGTGAGAGAGAAACACATAGAATAGCATGCTGAACTTAAACACAAGCATGTCCAATACCTTTTCCATCCAACATTATTTTCCATACATAATTTTTTTGCATTTTGTCTTTAAAATGTACACAAATGTCCTCAGATACCTGTAAATTAGATGGTAACCTCTCTTGGCTATTATGAATGGATTTATGATGAAATTTATTTCATCTGTGGTTTCAGAGTGTGGAAAATGTGAGCTGAGCCTAGTGTAAAATGAATGACCTCCCATTAACACTGTTTTTGTGGGGATGAGCCCTGTTTTTTCCTTGTTTTTACAATTGGGCGTAGAGGCAGACAGCCCTGCTCAGAGGAAAACAGATGTTAGGCTATATTTTAAAACTCTTCTCTTTCACTGTCATTTGCTAGTGAGTCAGGGACTGTGACTTATTCTGATACAGAGAAAGAGAAAGTGCGTATGACAAAATATCAGAAACAAACACTGTGTGACATCCAAATAAACAAACAAAGGTTCGGTACAAATAAGGCAAGTCTACAAAGAATATAAGACTGTCCCACAGGGCAGTAGGAAATAGGGCAAAAACATTGGATGAAGCACCGACTCTGAGCACAAGACACTATCCAACTTTGTTGCAATGATCTACTCAATAAGACTGATAAAAACATTACGTTATATTCATTACATATTGCTTTTAGAAGTTTTAATATTTATTGATCTACAGACGTTCACTTAATGCTGAAGATTACTCGTTAAAAGAACGTTTCATTATGGGAAAAGTACAGTAAGACTAGCACATAATTCCTTCTGTGTTCGAACAGTGTATTACTTCTATTTGTAAATTGTCCTAACACTTCCATAAATTAAGCCAAGGAGTTTCCGCGATGTGGTGAACTTTGAACTGTTTGATGAACAATTCCTTTGCAATGCGTTTCATAAACTCCAACCATGAGTTCACCGCGATACCACAAGGCCTCTAATTCCAACGTTATATCGTACAAAATCAGACAAATACTTATCTGAAAGATTAACTCATTTTTGCACGGAATTAAAGATAAGCAAGCTAACAAGACAACTTGAACTTTCCTGTTCTTCCTTTACCTAGTTTCCTGATGTCTACGAGGAACATTTGTTAATGCAAGGTTCAATCAGATCATCCATAAGCAATAAAATATCAGAACCGAATTCGACCCAAAGGTAAGCGGTACCATTTACGAAAAAAATCTTGCTAACGAGCTCACTGAGTAACAATACGGCTTTCCAGAAGTTAAGCAAGCTAGCATGCTCACAATGACAATCACTGTGTATTTCTGCAGTATTTTGTCGTGTTGAATGTCATTCGACACCTCTGTGTAGAAAGCTTCTCCAAATGTGATGTAAAATAAAACATTACGGGGGGTCAAGCGCGCTGGGGTTTAGAACACCATGAACCTACCTGGATAAAGTTTCAAAATGTGTTATTAACGTCTTTTCCTGAGGGTTATTGCTCGTTCTTGTCGTTAGACCGTCCCAGGCTCCAATCCTCTGTTGCTTTCTTACAGGAATTTTCCCAGCAAAAGAAGAGCCTGGATAGCCAGGGAGGCAAAAGGGGGCGGGATTTTACGAAGGAGGCGCTACACAAGATTCAAACAGAGGTGGCGGGTTGACATACAGCTCATATCGATTAATGGTATTAGTTGTTGTTTGGTTGATGACGCTTGAATGGTAATAATCCACAGCATGTTGGTACCTGCCGTAATCGAAGTTGTTCCTCTTCTTCCTCTTCAGTTTCACCCTCACTTGGACGGAGTAAATGCGGCACAACTGCAGACCTAGTATGATAATATATTTGTTTTAATACATCAAACAGTTTTATCTCTATAGACTGATAATTTTAATACGTGTGCTTAATAAACAGGGATAAAGGAAGTATCGAAAAATTGGAGATGATATGTCCGTTACTTGCTTACTTATGACCGTGAGACTATTAATATTTAAGACAATGTGCACTGTCACAAGAAAACAGTTGATCTTATTGACTATGGCAGGTATAGTTTACTTTGTGAACATACAGTCCAGAGAGGAGATTGGACTGCCAGCCAAAGCAAGTCTGTCTCCCAGCCCTAGCACATGTGGGGCCTGCAGAAAATAACCCCCTACAGGGTAGACGGTGGGAGGCCAAGGGAGTGTAGAGGGGGTGTAATTGGAAGCAGGAAGGGAACTGGAGAGATGCTTAATCAAGGGCGTATTGGATTCATTTAGAAGGAGTCTGTGGGCATGTAACATGACAAGTCCTAGAGGTACATCAGAGGATGATGTGCCTAGGGGCCAAATAGAGTCAGTATTAGATGACTTCTTACTTCCATTCCTCCCAAACCCATAAATGTGTGTGTGTGTGTGTGTGTGTGTGTGTGTGTGTGTGTGTGTGTGTGCGCGCGTTTTAAACAATCGCATCCTCATTTCTGATTTCCAGAATGGTCCCAAATCAGAAAAAAAATGTCTTTATAATAAATAATTCTGACTTGTGTTTGCATCTGTTACCCTGGTTCAAAATGTGATAGAGGAAATTAACATGTGGCAGATTATTGGCAACACACTGGATTTTATTCCCTCTTAGTTTCTGATAAAGTACCAGGAAGCAGAGAGCAGTCAGTAACACACAGATTCTCAGGGATTTAAAATGTGAGTAGAAAACAGGAAACATTTCTTGATCACATTTGTGGTGGCCCTGGTAAATGTGGTAAAGAAACAAAAAAACCAAAACAAAACCAAAAAAAAGCAAAAAAGAAACAACAACAACAAAAAACCCAACAAAAAAAACCCCAGACAGTCTCCATATGAAAACAAAGAAGATAAAATGGTTGTCAGTGAGATAAGTGTCTTATTGGAAAATCACAAAACAAAATCTTAAATTGAGATTTAGCCATTGCCTCTAGACCCTTCAATCAAAAAGGAACTATATTAACAGAGATAGGAATCAGTATTGCATTGTCTGCCAAATTTCTTAGACCTATCCAACAATTTCCAGTGTGCTAGACAGAGTGAGTGAAAGAGGGTATGAAGGGATTTGGGATTCTGCCATAGTGCAAATTAGTCCAAATGATGGTATAAATGACATTTTTTGTTAAGCGTGTAATTTGTTTCTGAATGATAAATGAGGTCCCATTTACAAACTAACTTTAATGGAAATCATACTCTGTTGCTGGGGCAGAGAGATAGCCATTAGGGTAGAGAAAAAGAAAGATGAATATAAAGAGATTTTTTTTCATTAAATTGTTAAATTTAAAACTGTCAAGAAGCTTTTTTGTATTTGTCAGCCTTTTATGATGCTATTTAAAGACTGGGAATTTTGTAATGGGGAAAATGAGGAAGAATATAAAAGAACACGCACAACAGCAGATTATTCTGAAAGAAAGCAGATTCATGCAGTTGTTCTAACAGCTGAAAAATTCTCATTGATGCTTAACAGGACATCAGAGAGAGAGAGGGAGGGTGGGGGTGGGGGGGGGGGGTGGGGGTGGGGAAGGTAATCATTTCCCACTGTGATTACACTGTAATATGTGTTTCACTCTCCCAAATATGAGGAACATACAGAGCAGAAAGTCTTTTGGCTGCGGTTGCTTTATATAGGTCACTGATTTTTTTGTGCTACACAATGCAAGGCTGGCCATAGAGCGGCTGAGATTAATTGTAGATAGTAACTATACTTTGGCAAAAAGGACAGTTTAAAGTATATATCTACCAAAAATAATATCTCAAACAACAACAACAAAAGCAATATCACAGCCTCTTGAAGTCTCATGAGCAGTTGCATGATGTAACCGTAAATGAGAAAAGCTGACAGTTGTAACATTACTGAAGTCACCATTGATATCACTGCACATCTACTGCAGGGCAGCACTGCCCTGGTGAGTGAGTGAGTGAGTGAGTGAGTGAGTGAGTGAGTGAGTGAGCGAGTGAGCGAGCGAGCGAGCGAGCGAGCGAGCGCGTGCATGTGTGTGAGTATGAGGGTGAGAATGGATGCGGATGGTGATGTAGACATGTTTCTGTTCAGTTACATTCAGGCTTGTGCTAGTGTGGGTGTAAGGGAAAGGAAATGTTAGAAATGTAAGTGCAGAATGTAAAGGGTCCCACATCATTGTGGATAAATAGAGATTCATTTGTGTAATCCATGAGGAGAAACTATCACAGTGTGTATGAGCACTCTCTCTGTTCACTTCCTTGAATCATCTGCATTGTCTTCCACAGTGGCCTTTCTCTATCCCCCCCCCCCCCCCCCCACCCCCGCACTTGAACTTCAAAGGCAGCATGAGCGCTCTTATGTAGGGCATGTGTGCCATGTGGGGAACAAAAAGAACATAATCATTTGATATTTGCTGAGAGTAAGGGAAACTGCTGAAGTACAATGATTAATCTTCATGTTTAAAAAAAAACACCGTCTATAAGGGGCATAAGTGCAGCTATATGCTTGAATATCCCTTTTCCTAACCACTGATTGTGTCTTGGTTACAGACAAATTGAAAAATGGGGAATGTCACATAAGCAGCATTTAATCCTGGTATGCTTCACTACTAACCTGCTTTACACTCCAGACAAATGCAATAAGATAACCAGCAGATGGCGCTATAATCTTCTGTAACTTATCTAACACCATACCCTTTTGTCACCAGCTGATTTTTTGTCCCCGTCCTATTGCTTGGGGTTTGTTTAAATGGGTGTGTATCTGAGTATATACCAGTGACATAGGCATATGCAGCAGCGTTCCTTAGGTTCAGCTACGTATTTTAGGTGATATAAACAAAAACAAAACACAAGGCAGATGTTTGTACCATGGTAATCATGGTTATACCAGTTCATTGGTGTGCAAACGTTCAGCAAGGACACTTCAAATGTGTTAGAACTGTGTTACAAACTTGGGAGTGGTAGGGTTTCCCCAAAGTGATAGCCAAACTTGTCTCAAAGCATTAATAATCAAGCTACAACATATTATTGATTCATATGGAAAAATTTAGATGTTGAGTCATTCTGTAAAGCACAAATGATACCTAAACATACAATTAACAAGACATGCAATGTTATTCTGTGCATTTTTTTTATTCTTCTCATTTTTGACAGTTTGCTTTCTTCATAACTTTTTTTTTGCAAATAATGATGAATGGGTGGTTGTGGATGAACGGAGGGGGAGGGTCAGAAGTCTTTTAATGTGTCCAGAAAAGAGATGGGACATTGATTGCTCTCAGAGATGTCAGACATTGTCTGCAGGAGAGTCACCGTCTCTGTGGACTTTCCTAACTGTCTCTAATACAGTACACATGGAGTGCAATCCAGTAAGTAATAAATGAATATTTATAAAAGAGCAAACAGTTTTGAGGAAGTGTTCGTGTCAGCAGTGAGTTTGCGCCTTTCTGTGGATTGAGGGGAATGAGAATCATTTAGTGTTGCAGTTTCATTTCACCTTTGACCATTTTAAAGACTATTCACTGATATAATACTGTCAGAGCTGTTTCTTTGCTCCATTATCTGTAACAATAATCTTTTTAAACTGATTAATCTAAAAATAATGAGCATGGGCATTATCACTTTAAAAAAGGTCAGCAAACATAGCAACCCCAGGGGGCTGGTTCTCAACAGCTGCTCAGCGGAGATAGACATGTAACCATGGTAACAGAAAAAACGGACAAATTCCCCGATGCAGAACCAGTGTGTCTGGTTGTGCCCTAACCTTCATTAAAATGCGTTTTAATAACATGGGCATGGACATCCATCTGTTTTTTCCCTTTATTTGGTAAGGCATAGTCTAACGAAACTGTTTTCTGGTTAGTAGCTGTATGACAATGGAGAAATATGGACCACAGTTGTCAGACAACCACAATGACAACACACTTGCCATCTGTCACACTCAAATAACTGACCAAAAGGCTGAAAGGTGAAGAGGTACAAAATGAAGGAAAGACATTAAGTAAAAGAGTGACAAGATGTTTGGAGAAGGAAATGGGGGGTGAGTGTTGCCTACTGTACTGCCTGAGGACAGACTATAGTCTATATTATGAAACAAGTGCAGAGAGAGGGAGAGAGAGAGACAGAGAGAGAGAGAGCAAGATTTGGAGGGGCACATGGGGATCAATGTTAGAATTTAGATGAGGCAACTCAATCAATGCTCTGATAGCAGTCCAGATGGGATGCATTCAGATACTTCTATGTAACAAAAACCGAAATACAATATGTCTTTGTACAAATTTATGTAGCTACAATATAGTATTGAGAGACCAATTTTGCGCAAGCATAGAAAAATGATAAACAACCTCGAACTTCCTATGAGAACACAGTTTTGCACTGATATAGAAAAATGATAACTTGGTTGGTATTTCCTTTGGATATTTACTTTGAAAACCAAATCAGCAGATGAAAACAGCCTGTTTATCTTATGGTGAGCCTCAAAATATTTATCAGTGCTAGACATTGCATTCAGGAAACCAGCTTCTTTTTCACTTATCAGCACGAAAACATGCAAGATTCCATTTGAGCACTTATGTATGTGCGTGTTGTCATCAGATGTAATCATTAATACTTTTGTCTTTTGTACATATGTGCATTTTTTGTATTGTGAATGCTAATTTTAGCTGCCTTACTTTTTCCAGGTAGGACAGATTAATGCTCATAATCTGTTTGGATTTTCCCAAAGAGCCTGAAAGAAAACCAAAGTGAGTTGGCACAACAGGCGTCACAAGGAAATGAAGCGAAACCAAAGGCAGCAGTAAAGAAGCACGAGTGTTAGTTCTTCAATAGAGAGCTGCCATTTTATGATCTGCTGCAAACAGACATGTCTATTAATTAGAGCTGCTATCCTCACTGAAAGTACATCATTAACTGAGGCACAGTAGGTGTGGCACTTTCTTTTAAAGTGCGTGTGAGTAAGGTAGTTGTAGGGCTCCAAACAAACAGCAAAATCAGTCAAGCCTAAAAATGCAGTAAAAGAAAGAGAGGCACATACAACAAGAAAAGGATTTTAACAAGGTCTCTGAATGGTTCTTCTGTATGAGATGATTGCACAAAAGACGTCAGATTTTAGTACTTAACATGTCTCACAGTTTTCAAAGAAAGAACTGCTGCTGCCCTTCTCTGTATGAGAAGAAGTGTCTGTGGTTTGACTGGTGTGTTTCTCTCTGTGTGAGACCTTTGTTTTTTCAGCAATAAGCAAAATAGTGAGATAGACTTTCTAACTCAGAGGTGGTTTTGTGTGCTCTCTCAGCAACCAGAGGAAATCCCCCAAGTGTTAGCAGAGTGGGACAGGTGGACGCATCTGGTTGGATGATTAGGACTATCTCCAGTCTTGTTCTCACTCCTACCTTTGACCAGGCATAATGTTTTTAACTGGGACTTATCCAACATAAGCTAACGCCTGCATGGTCAAACAGACAGCTTTCTTCATTGCCATTCATCCCTCACGCCCAGCTTTTAAGGGACACAGATACAGCTTTGTTAACCCCTAGCTTTCATGACGCATAGTCAGACAGCTGAACCAAACAAGAGGCCAGGTGCTCCCTTTGACACTCTCTCTCTCTCTCTCTCTCTCTCTCTCTCTCTCTCTCTCTCTCTCTCTCTCTTTCCTTTTTCAATGACTCACTGATATGTTATCAGTCGTTCAGGACCTGGGCTCTGTCTATGTCTGGATAACCTGTAAAACATGCAAATAGTACTGTAAAATCATTACACTGTTACAGTTATGATAACCTTGTGGTGGTACAAAAGGGCATGTTCACACTTGGTTTGCTTTTGACATTTGACAATTTTTTTAGACTTTGGGTGACTCACCAAATACTCCATATGTAAATGATCTAAATACAGATATATCAGCAGCACTTTATAAACTTTTTTTTTTTTATCTAGTCAGCTCGAAGAACCAAAATCAGTTGTCTTGTAAGTCAGCCATGAGGTGAAAAGACAGGAAAATACTCAGCTATCTTGATATTTACAATGTAGTCATACATATTATTTGACTCTGCTGAGGTTCGGGTTTATTTTCCATTCCCGTTACCATTATCATCATTTTGACGTAAACAGAACTAATGGGTTTTGACATATAACCACCACTGCCATAACCTCAAGTTAAAGGCACTTTTACTGTGACTCCTCCCCTAGTATCACAACCACAGGCGGTCAATTCACGTAGGTGCACCTTGGTCATACTGAGCGCTTACGTTGGTGAACTGTGTCTTAAGGTAGTGGAAAGAGCGGACGTGGGGTTTCAATACTTTCAGCCATTATTTGTTGTACAGGTAAATTCCCAGTTAGCGTTCGACCAAAGAGAAAGCGCCTTCGTGTCTAATTTGCTTGTGCGTTTCATTTCGAAACACGCAGTCCAAAGAGTTGACGACAGCGTTTGACCAGAAGACGTGAAGACTTGGTTGTCTAGTCAACAGGACCCAACGCAAGGTATGCTATTGCTGATTTTCAAACATATAGACTTTTACAGTGCACAGTTTGTGTTCGCTTCGTGGTCGAGACTACAGTATCAAACATAAAGGGTAAATAAAAATTTAAAATGTTCCGAGATTTTTTTTTTGTTAACTTTGTTTCGCAGCGCTTTACAATCTCACTGTTTTAGCTTATCTTTGTGTTGCAGTGCAAATGATGCAATTGTCTTTATTGCGTGTACATCAGTCACTATTGCGCCTCACTACAAGCAAGCATTTAGTCATGACAAATATATTTCATTGAATGACAGGTGTACTGCCTAATGATAAATTTAGTAATTAAAGTAGTAATTTCAGTAATTAAATAGGCTATTTTGACGTGTACATTTTATATTATTTGTATCATATCACACACACACACACACACACACACACATATATATATATATATATGTGTGTGTGTGTGTGTGTGTGTGTGTGTGTGTGTGGATGTATGTGTGTGTGTGTGTATGTATGTATGTATGTGTGTGTGTGTATATATATATATATGCTATAACCTAACCTAACCTGTAGACGGGCAATCAGTAACGCGTAGCTGAGTCGCTTTTTACTCTGTCCTGAAAAATAGCTCTCAGAGAAATGTATGAAGGTCTGTGCGCTCATTAAACAGTGGTATTCTCTCTGGTCTATGTAGTTCTCGGGAATAACGGCCGCGTAAACTGTAAATCTGAGGTTTTCTAACACGTCTGCTGCACCGCTAAAATTTATTTTTTCCTGTTTTCGCTTTTAACTCTAATTAAACTAATAGGCATGCAATATCAGACTATTCTCTTTTGTATGATGTGCAAAACGTATTAACCTGTAAATCCTGAGGTATCCCCATGCACATCCTACAGATTAATGCATTCATGTAGAACAAGCAAATCACATTATTTAATCTTTTTGATGTGCAAACGATGCTATGATATGGTGTATATATCGTGAAATAAAGCAGTGCCATACTCTTTTGTGCACTGTGAAATTTCTTAGCAGGCAAATAATCCATGGGGCTCATTTGTCAACCTCCAGACAAAGCATTATAGAGAGACTTCTCTTATTTCCTTTTTTTTTCCTCATCTCTGCATGCAAAGT
This sequence comes from Chanos chanos, assembly GCF_902362185.1. NCBI lineage: Eukaryota > Metazoa > Chordata > Actinopteri > Gonorynchiformes > Chanidae > Chanos > Chanos chanos. The sequence goes on from NC_044496.1 coordinate 18,140,290, forward strand.
CTGCACGTTAGTCAGAAAAGGGCATATCTCAAAATACTCACGAGTGTGTGGTTGACTCTGTAATGTCTGAAAAAGTGCTTTTATTTGTTTTGAGAAATTGAAGTGTAGGTGGAATGCAGCACAGATATATACTTTGAGGTTGGGCATAAATCAAAGAGACATGCGGGTCCGTCTTGTCCTTTCTGTCTGCTCCTTTGGGGAAAAAAAAAGGCAAGCACCCTGCAGCCTCTTCCATAGTACACCTCAATAGAAAGGAATGCTTGCTTTCGCATACCCCCCACTGCACCCTCCCTCCACCTTTTCATAGCTAACATATTAAGACTTCTTTGTTCTGTAGCACTCTCGATTTTTTTTTTCATGAAAATGGAACAATAGCACGCCTAAATACTTTCCGATATCTAAACATTGTGTTCCATTTATGTAGCGTGATACTAAAATATTGCTTTCAGAAGCCTTTCAGAGTATGTTAGTCTCGAAGATCATCTTGGTTTGCTGTTACCACTTGTTTGTCTGTTGTTTTTAAATGTCTGTGGCCTTGGTTTTCACGGTTACACATTGCATTGCCGAGACAATGCACCTGTGCCTTGTTGGTCTGCTTAGTTACAATTCACATGCGCTGCAGACTGACATCTCTGTGGTTGAAGGTGGTTGTGTGGACGCGGATGTCTGGAGACCCCTGACCTTATTCCTTGCTTGATATCAATACAGATTAGTGCTGAGTGCTCGATCAGTCACATACAGAGTAGCTTTTTTGTGCACTCCTACCATTGTTAAGGTGGTGTCAATGGGCTGCTGCCATTAAAGCTCTTTGTTGACATTCCTGAACTTTGCTAGGCTGTTGGCTTTTTTAGACACAACAACCGCAAGTGAAAATATTCAGTGCCTCTGAGTCACAGTTACTTTGTCTGTCCTATGGCTCAGGGCTCTGTGTGAAACCGGTAAACTTTTGAATGTGTAAGTGCCATTCAAACATTTTTAGTGCTTCAGTTGCTATGTGTGTACATGCAGAGGTTCTGTGAGTTCTCGAGTTCTGTGCATGGATAAAAGAATGTCATGTTGTAGAGTGGAAACTGTGGGTGGAGGAGTGACAATTGAAACTTCGATCATTGCCTATAAAGTGCATGGATGGGACATTGACATAATACTGCACAACCACCTGACAAAAAACTGCTTGTAATGTGTTTGCAGCTGAAATGTTGGAGGCTATTTACAATAAGATTTAGCTTATTACTATATGCAGAGTTCTCTTGATTTTCAATGAAAATGCCATTATCTGATATCATAGCATGAAGAAATATACTCTATAAATGTTATACAGTTTAAGCAAATGTGAATTTGCAGATGTTTTCTGTCTTATTCAGCTTTGAGACTTAGGATTCTTTACTTCAGATGGAAACACGAGCTCACGCATGCTCAGTACTTAGAGAGATTTGTGAAAAGGGACATTCTTTGTATAGTGAGGCCTGCTTTGAACAATGGAGAACAGGGTTAAGGAAAGAGAGGGTGGGCACATGTGCCTGCCTCTCTCAAACAGAGCGCAGCACAACCAAACGGAGCTGAACTGGTTGATTTCTGTGTGTACCCCTTGTTTGAGATTAGTCTGGTTATGGCACTGTATTACTGTGACTCATGCAGAAGAACTTGTGAATAGTTTGTTGTTGGTCACTTTTCTAATGAACTAACTGTAATTCACGATGAGCACATCAATTCTGTGACAGAGTGCTGAGTAATGCTAGGCTAACTCTGACACACAATGGTACATTTAATCATTTCGTGGCTTTTCTTCTATGTCCTTCTCTCTGCTTTATTGACACGTTGTGTCAGACTCAATAGCTTTTTTCTCAGCAAGAAAGTTCCCAAGGAGAAAAAGAGCTTGAGTCATTTTTACTCTCATAGTTCAAGTGGAATCTCTGGCTGTTGAGCTGTACGTGTTGCAACATGTCATTTATATGGAGACACATCAAGTCTGCTACCGCTTGTGTTTTTACCTCAGAGCTTTCGGTCAGAGTAATCTGCTTTCCAAAAAACAGTTTTACATTGTTGACATAATTCAGATCTGTGTCAAATCGCATTGCCTGTCACTGTGTCTGACGGAAATAACACAGAAAAAAGGGCACTGACACAGTCCCTTTTCTCTCTTGTGGGAACTGACATTTGAGAACATGAGCTGTGTGAACTGCCATGTGAGTTTGGTTTATTTGCCCTATGTGATGTTTCTGCAGTACATACATCTGCCCGATGAAAGCGTTACCACATCTCCTATGCAAGTACTGTGATGGCATCATAGAACGAGAATCACAACTTTCTACTCTTTTTTTTGGCGTAAAGGAAGCAGACATTAAAAGCCTCGGATGTATTAAACCACTGGAAGTTGCACCTTTGTGTAGAGAATGGCTCTTAACCAGAGGAAGTACGTGCTTTTAGTTAAAAGTCAGTTCAGAGTGTATGCGCACTGCTGTATTTGCGGAGTTTACCATTTGGTAATGAAACATGTTCTGTGCTTACTAAATAGTTTATGTGCATGTTGCATTTGTTGTTTGCCTCATAGTGTATCGTTCGGAAGTTAAAAATTGAAAAGGTCTCTGCAGATTATACATATGAAAATGTAAAATGAAGGAGGGTAGCGTGTTCATGATTCACAAATTAGAGTGTAGTGTTTGTAGGGGGCTCAGTGGTTGCTGCACCATGGTGAGGTGCCAACTCTCTGAACATTTCGGTGGTTCTTTATTGTTCAGAAACCAGTCACTACGGTGCGGGTGTCTGTAGGGCTGCAGAGATGCTTTACCATTTGTGGACTACCTAAAAGGGGACTAACAGAATGTAGGTCAAATCAGAAACAATGTTAGAGATTCCTCGTGAGTGAATTATCAGTGACTGAAAATTGTATCTAACTTAGTGTGCACGTAACAATTTCAAAGTGTGCTGGAGAGGAAATATGAGTTGAGCTGTAAATGGCTGTATGATTTAGGCACTACTCCTTAACCCTATATAAATTTATGGTAGCATGGCCGAGCGGTCTAAGACGCTGGATTAAGGGGGCGTGGGTTCGAATCCCACTGCTGCCAACAAAGTTTTAGGGGCAGCTGTGGTCTAAAGCAGGGGTTCGATTCCAGGTTCGATTCCCAGGCCCAACATCCATGGCTGTGTGCCCTCGAGCAAGGCACTTAACCCTAATGCTCCCCGGGCGCAGAGGAATGCTGCCCACTGCTCCTGCGTCTGTTGTGTGTTGGATGGGTTAAATGCAGAGACAAATTCACTGTTCACAGTGTGAGTGTGCAATCATGAAGATTTATATAAAGAAGAATATAAGTGACACAGTGCCATGTTCTGTTGTTTTACTCCATGGCTTTTGACAGTGTGCAGAAAAGCACGTGAGAGAGAATGAATGATAGGAAGTATACCTCGAAAACAGAATGTATTTTTAGCAATGAGCAAATGTGTTCTGTCGATAAGAAGCCAGTTGTTGATGTCTTGTCATGAGAGCGGCCTCTGTCGTAGATGCACATGTCTTTGTGATAAGGAACAGAAAGATTTGTGGTTTGGACAACAACTGTTTTTTTTGTTTTTTTTTTAATTATGTGGTGAATATTGTTTATGATGATGCAGATGTAACATGCAGAAATGCGTCTCTAATAGGTACTTGCCCTTCTTTGCTGTTTTGCAGGACCTAAAGTCCATTAACAATGCAGGATGAAAAGGTGGGAGGGATGCTGAAGGTTATCTGTTTTGTGACACTGTTTTTTTGGCAAGGTAAGTAGTCAGCTTTTAATAGCGTTGTTTAATTCAGTGTTTAGAGCACTTTTATGCTAGATGTCTTAGTACTGTAGAAACTGAAAAAAAGCTCATTTGAACATTTTATAACACATAAACCTTTTTTTTTATTTTTTCTATGTAGGAAGAAGCGAGTCCGGTATAAACTTTAAGTTTTGTGGAACATGGCGTCATGGTAACAGGCCCCGATCCCTTATATCTGACGTAGTACCGGGCTGTGGTAATGTCAGCATTTCGGCCAACGAAAGCACTTTGTCTATAAAGGGCGAACTCACCTCAAAATGTGTGCCACCCAAAGTACACCCTCTCTGCCCCACCCTATTCCAAAAAACAAGTCACTTCTGTGTGTTTTGGGAACCAGCGTGGGACCTGCTGCAAGTAGAGCTGAATGGACAAAACTTCACACTGTGTGAACCGCAATTTCAAACTTCCTGGTGCGGTGACATTTCCCCTGGTCCACAAAACAGCAGCTCATATTATGGTATTCTGAATGGCACTATAAAGGACGACCGCATCACTGACAGTCTTCGTGACACCTACTGGTTTACTGGTTTCAAAGGAAACTGCAGTAAGGAATTTATGATAACTTTGATGTGAATCAAATAAACGTAGTAGAAACAATTTGCAACATTTTTTTTGGGTGTGATTAGACATGTCGTGCTTTGCAGGTACAGTTGAAGGAAAAAACTACTGTGACTCCGAAAACATGAAGGGGTAAGATCCATGTTCAGTTCAAATGGATTTTACATTTCCATATTTTGGGTGTTCAGTCCTTCTCTTGTGTAAACAGGAAACTCTGCTTAGGTCAAAGGGTGTGTCGGGGCTTATTCACCAAGTCAAAGAATGGGCATGTAGGATTGCTAATTTATTTGGCAAATTTGTCTTATGTTTCCGTAAATTCCACCACACATGTCTGTGTGTTTCACTCCTTTAGTCTTTTGTAATATGCTGTGCATGTGACTTACATGTGCTTTGAGGTCCACATCAAATGCAAACTGGAATGAACTACAGTTTTTAGGTGGTGGCTCTTTTGTGGTTTCAGTACAAAATGTGACCTCCTGCTTCCCATGCAGCATAGTCAATTATTTTCAAACTTAGATGCACTTGTAACCCATACTCAGTATTAGTATTGCTGAGCTGTTCTCTCACAGGGGGAATTTTTGCAAAGTGTAAAAACATTTTCATACCCTGGGCATAGAATAAAAACCAAACTAAATAGATGTTCCTTCCTACAAATATGGTTTGGTATCAAAGCACAGTCAAGTCAGATACACACACTCATCCAGACACTAGCATTTACCAAAGTATGTAATGTTTTGGACAATTGAGAAATATGTTTTTGTCTCCCCTGTAGGCCACGTATGGGGCAAGGGCATAAGAACCTGTCTTGTTCTGAGTCTGTTGTTGTGGAGATGGAAGAGGGATTTGGAGGATCCAATGTCACTTTACCTGTAAGTGCAATCGTAGACCCATGACTGTGAAAGCTTGATAAGTAAAATAGCTGTTCGATGCATGAAACTGTAGCGGAGAGATAGAGGCTAGAACAGTACCATTAAGCCAACAGGGCAAACATGACACGGTTTAAAATACTCTTGACACCTTTCACAATGTTCAACACAATCCCACAAAGGCATATAATGACAGAGAGAGACAGTCTTAAGATGTGTAAACTTTTGCTCAGTCAGTGTGTATGTATGTGTGTATGTATGTACGTATGTATTTATATGTGTGTGTTTGTTTTTTATAATGTAGGCCCCACAAAAGCAAAAAAGAAAGGTGAACCCTTCAGTGTACCTTCCCCCTGCTTTGAAGCCTTCTGGGAGAAAGCGCTCCAAAGTGTTCTGTACCTACTTGCCGAATAGCACGTTTTCTCAGGTGAGAAGGCACTTTGTCGAGTCACTGAAACAACCTATTAGCAGTTACTCATGTAAAATATTGAATTTACAATTTTGTAATTTACAAAATCTTTGAAACATTCAGTTTTATTTGACTGTATGACTTCACTTGAAAGCATTTTACTCTGCTTCTTGAAGTGTTCACTTAGACTGGATTTCTCTTTTGGCAGAGGGGACCCTCCACATCCAGGATTCTGGAGGATGTTGTTGAAATCTCAGTGGAGAATGAAATTATCCAAAATCTCACAGATCCAGTCAGAATCCGATTCCATCACCATGACATCTCTGTAAGTTGTATTGAAAGAAAGATTCGCTGTTAGGAGAACAAAATAGCTTGTTTACTTTTTTTGTCACATATACTCAAAGTGAAAATCACTTCTAACACCTCTTGCATCACCTTGATCTAAAAGACGTCAAGAATGAAAAGAAACTGACTGTCACAAACCTTTTGGCTGATTTGAATTGTGAAGGCATCTGAATCAGTATCAGACATTCACACGGCTTCTCACTGAATCCAGTTTATGTGGAGCTGGTGTGGAAGTACATAAGTAATGACTGTAATTATAGTTACTCCCAATAGTGTGTCAGCGTACTGAATGATCAGTGATTTAGGAACTCAATATCACAGACACCCTACGAAAAAAGAAAAGTAAAATATTACCATCTGGTGGCAGTTATAATGTATTGCACTGACTGAAATGTTTCTTCCCTGTTTGTTAGGTGGAAGAGTCTGTGTCATGTGTTTCATGGGATACGAGAAAAGGTACGACAACAAAAGAGACTCATAACTTTATGGATATATTACCACAACTAAGTTACAACTAAAAGAAACTGATGCTAGAGCAGCCTTGGTCTGTCTTCCAGAGCCTTATATGTATCCGAGTGCTGCAGAATTTCTCTCTTTTTTACACAACAGATGCTAATGAGATTATTTGGAGAAAAGACGGCTGTAGGACAGTCAAGATCAGCTCAACGGAGACTGAATGCTGTTGTCATCACCTGACGTACTTTGCTATTCTTGTGGTAAGTTTCAGTTTTACTAATACAATGACTAATATCTTTATCAGCAGCGCTTGAATGTATCATTGGCAAAGAAGACTTCGTCTTGGTCTTTGAATCTTCAGTGGTCGGGCTGTGTAGTTCTATTATTGTGGCAAGGTCCTCAGTTTGTTGTCTTATTTTTCCTGTCCACAGCAAATAGAGCAACGTTCCACAGTGCGCCATCTACAGGCACTGACGTTCATCACAGCTGTGTGCTGTGCTGTGTCCCTTTTCAGCTGTAGTATTCTGCTCTTGTCCCTTTGTAGACAAAGGTAACTAACAGTAAACAAGACACTACAATGCAGCCCTTACTTTACCCAGCAAATACAAACACTCTGTCTTGACAAATAATCTTCAGTAGCCGCCTAAACTATTTTAAAAAGCAAGACAGTGACTCAGAAACTAAATAACTGAGCAACAATACGAAACTGTAAATACTGTTTTAGGTGATATTGTGATTTCTGCAGCAGGAGCAGGAAAAACAGTCTAGTAGTTCTCTATATTTATGTCTTTTTCGTTGCTTTGTAGGAATGGTAAAGACAAGTCCTTGTCAGTTCACTATGGCCTGGTGTTAGCCCTTTTCATGCTCAATCTGTTCTTCATCCTGACGGGTGTGTTGGCCAGTGCGGGGAGTGAGGGGGTGTGTAGGGCCACAGGGGCCCTGCTTCACTATGCACTCCTCTGCACCACCTGCTGGATGGCGATAGAGGTGTTTCATGCCTTCTGGCTGGTCTACATGGTGTTTAGCACTTCACCAAATCCAAAGATCTTCTACTTTGTGGGCTTTGGTGAGTGGAGACACAAACACAATTTTGCATAGCGATGGTAAACATTTGCCTAAATCAGTTCTGTTTTTTTTTTTTTTTTTTAATGTATCCACGGTGATTAATTTCGTAAAAATAAAGAAATGTCTCCTCACATGCAGATTTTTGTTCAGTTATAAATGCAGATATATCTAAATCTTCAAGTCAAATATGTGTTGTATCATTAATGTAAGCAGCTGTTCTTGCCTTTCCATGTCTTTTTCAGGTATTCCGGCTTTAATAGTCTCTATTCTGGGATTCTCTTTGGATATTTATGGCCAAAGGAAAATTGTGCCAAATGAAGATATCAACAATCCTTATCAAATGTAAGTAAGAGAAGTGTTTAACAGGTAAAGGTCCGTTGTTACAGAGTCCGTTTAGCAGTCAAATTGTGTAGTTTGCCTTTAAGACATGTCACTTACATGTACAAGCATGAGTGTGCATATGACATTGCTGCTCCTGTTGTTTAGAGTTGGAGTGATCCTTGTCATCCACTGTGTATATTTATGCATTTTGGTTTATTCATTAAAAAAGTGACATACATTTACTTTATAGCAGCTCTATGCATTTCATTCTGCAGTGACAATAGATGGGGTTATTATGCTATTATATGATCTTTATTCCTGTTTTAATTATTAAGATCACTGAGTACTGTTGCTTGCCTTGGACCTTTGTTTAAATCTGTATCACCAAACATCCTCTCATCCAAATCCAAGAAACCATCAGTGAGCAAAAAGCAACAGCATTTCCCCCTTTCTGAGATTTAATAGGTTAAAACGATGATGTTTTTTTTTCCTCTCAGGTGTTGGCTGAAGTATTCTGATGCTGGCCTTCTGACTCACTATATTGCCAATGTGGCCCCTCTGATTGGTTTGATGTGCTGTGGATTCATCATGCTCTGTTTAGTTGTGAGAAAGGTGAAGGACAGGGACGAGTGGAGGAAGAATCGTACGGCCTTCCTCAGTATCTGGG